>NW_021680491.1:0-19529 GCF_001412515.2 Diachasma alloeum | reverse complement strand
CCCCCCCCCGACCCCCCCTCGCCCACATTTGATTTCGAAGCGGCTTTGCCATACTACTTACAGTTGTCCTATGATAGAGTTGCGCGAATTCAATATTTTTGACGGCATCGGGAGAGGTATAATTCGGTACGCTTATCGCTGGGTACGATTGTCCCGCGGTGGAGTTGCACACATTCCATTTTGTAGACAGCATCGGTAGTGGTCTAATCCGGTGGGCTTGTCACTTGGTACGGTTGTCTCGCGATAGAGTTGCACGGATTCGATGTTCCGAACACCATTGGTAGGAGTGTAATTCGCTAGGCTTGTCGGCGGGTACGGTTGTCTCGCGGTACCGTTGCATTATTGATAGTGTTCTAACGCGATAGGCTTGTCGGAAAACCAGATTGGTGGGTTAGAGTTGTTACGTTGGTAGGAATGATTTCGGTGGTGTTTTATGTCGGTAGAGTTTTCGTGGATAAGGTTGTCTCGTTGCCATTGCATGATCAATAAAGTATGTCATATGCAGTTTTATTCCAGATTTCTACTTGATATTTGCTGATACTTTGAGTGTGATACTTTGAAATAAAAACGTTTCGTACATTTATTGATGGATTATTTCAAGCTTTTTCGAGTTCAACTCTGCATTGATTACAGCATCCACCACGTTGATGAGTGTCACGTGAATCATGTAGATCACAGCCACACGTCGGGTGTTTTCTTCTTGGTAATAAGCCATGTGGACACTTATCACGTTGATCTATGTATGTCTCGCAACAGCAGGGTCCACAGGGATCCTAAAGGATGCATATTCATTCATTATCATACAGGGGAGAATGGGGCAAAATGAAACGTTTGTTTCATTCAACCTATCAAGTGGACAACTCAGTTGAAAAGAAAAATAAAAATGACTAAATAAATCATGCATGTTATAAATTATTTTTCTCATCAAATTAAAAGTGTTATGGTGTACTTTTCCGGTCTAAAAAATAATGACATGTGCATAAGAAGGTTATGAGGGTCAGACGGGATCGCATGAGTCAGCTCGAATAAAAAATTTGGATTTCACTTTCATCGATGAAAGTCTCCATCACTTTCAATCGATGAAAATCTCCACATTTCATTAAATGTCTGCTGATTTCCGAAGATTTCCAGAAGTCATTAGAAATTACTACCATGCCCTGGGAACGTGTTTTGTAACGAGATTTTCTGGTTACGGGTTGAAATCCCCTTAAAAAGATATGTGAACTCTTAAATTATTGAAGAGAGACCGGTAGTGACATTTAGCGGCGGCTGAAGAAAGCCGGGACATCAGAGTAGGTAGATAGAAGGAAAGGAGTACGAACGGGGTATGGGTGGGGGTAGGTTTTAGAGGGACTATTTTGAGATCATCAGTGAGACTCTGAAGCGAGCCGTGCGTGGCGCTGATAGTCAGCTCGTCGGCAAAACAGCTCCGACAATTTGCTCTTCCTGTGCTGCCTTCAACGGCGACGAAGAATAATTGTCGAAATATCCACCGATAATCCCTCCTTGGTGAATATCAGGTGCATGGTGCCCCGCAGTCTCACTTAATGGGCTATATCTCTGCGAATAATGACGATATTGCAAAAAAGACACTCAAGAAACATGTATTTTTTGTGAGGGAACAAACTTCATAGTTTTTTTTCCTCGCATCTGAAATTGTTTACTCGTGACAACCCGAGTGGAAATTGCTTCAGGCCCACCTGAAGCACGATCAGAACTTGATCAAGTTTTTGTAAGGTTCGACTGATCCGGTGATTCCTGATGAGAACCTGACCAAGTTCAGATCCAGCAGATCGGATCAGAAAAACTACAGGCGGGTTCAGATCAAGTTCTGATAAGGTAGACATGATCAGATGATACCTGGTGTGAACCTGACCAAGTTCTGATCCAGCAGATCGGATCAGAAAAACTACAGGCGGGTTCAGATCAAGTTCTGATAAGGTAGACATGATCAGATGATACCTGGTGTGAACCTGACCAAGTTCTGATCCAGCAGATCGGACCCGAAAAACTACAGGCGGGTTCAGATCAAGTTCTGATAAGGTAGACATGATCAGATGATACCTGGTGTGAACCTGACCAAGTTCTGATCCAGCAGATCGGACCCGAAAAACTACAGGCGGGTTCAGATCAAGTTCTGATAAGGTAGACATGATCAGATGATACCTGGTGTGAACCTGACCAAGTTCTGATCCAGCAGATCGGACCCGAAAAACTACAGGCGGGTTCAGATCAAGTTCTGATCAGGTAGGCACGATCTCACCCTGAGATCGGGTGCCTGACCCCAATTTGATTAAATTCGGATTTGATGTCCTTGATCGGCATTTGAAAGGGGTCAATGGAAGAGAAAATGATCAGATTCAGATCCGCTCCAGCTGACATTAATTTTAATAAGTTTTGCGGATAATTTAATTAACTATTATTATACTATTCAAATTAAGTTTTATCAACTATTATCAATAATTATTTTCAATCTTTAAAAAGGATCATTATACTATGATTAAAATAAATTGAATTAAATTGATTCAATTTAATAAATTTAATTTAATTAATCAATTTAATTAACAGCCAGCCCTTCTCAAATTTACAGAAGGGAGGGATGATGATGCCGTAAATACATATTAGAGGAGTATCAAACTGACACGCAAATGATCTTGAGAAAAAAATTACCAAATGTCTATTTATTTATTAGTGTTATCGTTATTATCATTATTATTATTCATCAATGAAATAAATAAAAATTTAATTGAACATATTTAATCTCTGAGAATACACACGCATATCCGCGAGATCAGGAATAATCGTAAATTCAACGAATACCCCAATAAAAATCATATAGGCAATGTACAGTTTACTCAATAGTAATAGCGCGATAGCGCCGTGGTTAGGGCATAGGATTAGATAAAACAATAATAAGCTTTTTCAGTGGTAATAACAGTAGAGGTTCATTAAGAGATACGGCCTACGGTGAAAGAATTGAATTATCTTTTGTTTTGGAATAATTATCATTGATAATTTGATACTGACAGACAAGTCATCCGGTTTTCGTAAAGTTGACTTGATAAAGTTCGGATCCATTCATCCTGATTAAATCCGGATTGGTCAGAGGCGTAACATGTCTGATTAAGACCGGATCCGTCAACTTGATCAATACCTGATCAGTGGTCAGGTCTAACCTGATCCAAACTTTCTCAAGACCTGACCGGAATTTCCACTCGGGAATGTCACAACAAATAAGTTGTAGGTAACTAGCCACATCTTGGAGCATCAGTGCGATCACAATTCATTAACCGCTAGGTGGAGGAGAAAATTTTACAAAACTAATTGTATGTAAAATTTTATGGTGAATATTTTTTGTTTGGAACATTTACCCTTATCTCAATTAGATTCGCCGATAAAGCCACTAGCGCGCACTGATGCCTCGCGCGAGGGCTGACGCGCAGCACGCTCGTTCAAATCTCAGAAGAATTTCTTACCTATCATGAATAGAGAAAGAGTTGTGGAATAAAAAGTGTGAATTATTGCATGTTATATATCTTTCAATCGAAACTTTTTTCTCTATGTGTAACCGTTCATGTGATCATACAGAATCATGTACAGCGTGGTAATTGAAGACGAATAGTCTAGTCGATGTACTTGAAAAATGCGTTCATTGGTGATTCTTTTGATAAAAAGTCGCCGATCCTATATGGGGTTTCGTACGTAAATCCAACTTGGTCGTACATGGTGACTTCTCAAATTGACTAATTTTTTACGCATTCTGTGAGCTATCATGTTATTTTTTGGAAAGTTTCTTCGTCACACGCTTGTCCTATTCGCAAAAATCAACGATTTAACTCCTTTCTTTTTTGAAGGAAATTTCAAGATACACATTTCCTGGCAACATAGGATAGGGTTTTTCCTCTTCCTCTACCAATTTCTCACAAAAACCTCGAAAAACTATTTTTTGCAAGGTTTGGTCTTTTTTGTATTACTATTTTGTTTCGAACTAAGAGAAAATTAATATTGGTCAGGTTTCAATGAGTATTTCGGAATCTATAGCGAATAGCGCAAACTTCGTTTTGATTTTATAAAGAAATTGAAAGGAGAAGAATATTACCTATTTTTGTATGAAAAATCAGTCAAAAGACGCACATTTTGAGATATATTGAGATTTTCAAGTAAAAGTTGAATAGGCGAATTTTTGTAAATGGTAGAGATGTTGGGAGAAAAATTTGAAAAAAGTGATTGCTTACAGGATGCGTTGAAAAATTCAAAAAGATGGATGATTCATGTTATCTTATATTTATGAACTGTGACGTAATTTCCTAAGGTTCACGGAACCCTCAGTCCACTACGTAGCCCTTCGACGTACGACAACCCTGAAACAGCAAATAAGTCGAGCGCCAGGTCGTTATTACCAGAACGACCACTGGAATGAAACGAATAACCAAAAAAACAGAATTTCCGAAATAATCCCAAGCTTCGAAACGGTCTCCTGCTAGCTCCGACCGAAGAACGGCGTGAAGGTCACTGGTGAAGCTTAGGTTAAAGTATGACTAGGTCCTGACTAAAATAAATAAAATTAACTCAAGATTGCGGGGGAAAATCACAATGTTTAATACGACTTAGCTGACTCGATACAAATAAAATGACTCAATTTCTCTGGAAAACCCCCTTTGGTTGTTTCGATCGATCAACGATCATGAGGCTCCAATAGTACTGATTCTACATTTGTCCAAGGGATAAAAGATTCTGATAGAAAACGAGAGTAGTAGTCAATTTAGTCAAAAGAAATAGTCAAGAACAACCGAAGTCAAGGAGAGAAAAAAAATAAAATCAGAATCAAAATATCGTCCATAATAATCATGTAGATTGAACAACACTGAACGATCGAAACCTAAGAATTCATCTACGTGACGAGTGACGCTGGCTGTCCGACACAAATACGAAAACTCGAAACAATGGGCCAGCGAAACGAAGCAAGGTCACGAGACACAAAAGACCTACGTTCAATGTCCTTCACTGAATATTCACCGACAGAGAGGGCGTTCATCTAACACGAATTAATTTAGACGCAACACTAACTCATTTTAACAACCAAAATATTCATCAAATAATAATTACTCGCAACATCAAACCCGAGAGCCCGAGACTCTACGAAACGAATCAATATCGCGAGACAACCGAAATCGAATGATCAAACACAAGGATTCCAATTACGCACGAGAGAGAGACGAAAAAACTAATTAAGTACTGATCAGAGTGACTAGGACTCTATCCGGCAATTGTCTCGAAAATCTAGAAGTCCTACGGGACTAAGATGCCCGGAGCATCTATCCAAAATTCTACAATTGGCCAGAGTCCTACTCACGACAAATTTACAAAGATGCGTCATACGGAGTCGTAGCCATCACGCTCACCCAGCAGTCCACCTCGATGCCTCCGGAAAACGTCTCAAAACTCCTCAATTCCGAGTCCTCGGGACCTTCCTCCAGACGAATCTACTGAAGGCTTCCTCCACAGGGCGTATTCTCCTTCGATATCGCCTTCAGGCTCCCCCAAAACTCCAAAACGAACGCAATTAACTTTCCAAATCGCTTAAACACGACGTGTGTTAGAACCACCAAACGGGAAGTGAGGTTCGTTTTCCCAGCGACACCACGCTGGACTGTGAAAACGCGGTAACGACGCTCATTGGCTGCTTGCTCCGTTCACTCCTCCAATCAGTTTCCGGACAACTAGACTCTGTCGCTCACATGGCCGCACCAAGTCCGTCGGCGCATGCGCAGTGACTTCTCTAGACGTTATTTAGTCAAAACCATTTATTCCAGAGTATCAATTAACTCTAAATGTCCTCTGACCTCCTTTCAAATCAGTATCCTGACCATTTTGTCCCCAAAGGACCATTTCACTCAACCTCCTTCTGATCTCGGTGAAATACTTCACTTCCCCTTCCACATTGAACCAGCCGGGCTCCTACGTCACGTTTCCCCTAGAGTTGCCCGAGAGCTGGCGACCTCTGGCAATCCGAAGACCCATGAAGCTCTCATCACGAACTCGAAGTGTCCCGAAGTCCCTCGACGATTCCCGGAGACATTGCCACCTCAGTCCCACGATGTTGGCGCCAGATTCGATTCAAACAATCCGGAAGACGATACAAAACAAAAGAATTAAAAAATATACTTAATCTCTCTCGTGACTCCCGCTGTCGGTTTGTGACTTCCCGTCTGGTGATTTTTAAATTCGTAACCCACACGCGAAACGGTCGAATAACCAACAATGCTATTTGTGACGGAAAATAACACGTCACAGAACATAAACAACCACAGCAAAAAATGACAAATGATCAACGATGGTGAGAATTTAGACCACAGTGAGGCCAATTTCTAGATTTATAGTGATCAGCACAATTTCTAGTGATAAGATAATACTTCCCGCCAATCCTCGAGAATATGAAATCCTCTGATAGCGGTAAGTATATCAGTGCACATCGATTCTATATAACAAATTCTATCTATTTAAAAGACCATCAATTTTGTCGTGATATGTTTCTGGTCTCCATCCCTCTATAAAATAGTTAGTTTATACATTTCTGAATGAGGATGTAACAAGGGAAAATGAATTTTATGCAAGTTAATTGAATTGCCCCGGTAATTAATTTATACGCTCCAGAAATTAATGATTCATATCTTGTGACCGGTTATCGAAGTTTAAAATAAATCGGAGAATTAATCGTTCGAAGCATTGTTAGATTCGCTCCACGCTGGCCAGGCGTGTTTATCAAGTTTCGGCGTCAAAATATTGTTCATTATCAATAACTCAATTAATAAAGAGAAAAATAGTTTACAATTCAAAACTATATCCTGTTCGAGAAATTTCAACATTTCGTTATAGAAGGAAATACTCTAACTATTCAGAAATTTGAGTTGACAATCATAAATTTTTTTTGTAATTTTTAGACGATCAACTAATAAATGACAATTAAAGATGTACCGGAAGAAAAATGGGGGATTCTTTATGAATGCATCAAATTGGTACTGCGGAAATTGAGGGGTTTTTTGAAATACAATTTTTAGTTAATTAAATCTCCTACCACTCAGCCAATTACGGTCAATCAAGCAGCAATTATAATAATTTTATGAAGAAATCATAGAAAAACTAATTTCATTTGTCGCCAACGTTTCGAACACTCAAAGTGTCCTTCATCAGGGCATCATTTGTTCTGTGTTATGAAAACAAAAAGATATATAAATACATATAAAAATCACAAAGAAACAAAACTATTGCACAATTTCAGTAATAACTATGTATAAAACCGTCTCAAAAGTTTACAAAATAATTATTAATGTTGTTACCTAATTAATCCATTTGGTCTTAAGGATTATCACAAAAATATCACCAATCTATATCCAAAAACTGACAAATACCGCTTATATCTGTCAGTGCTCTCCATAACCTAAAAATGACCCAATGTGAATCTTTCAAATTTTATAATTTAACTGCAACTATACACGAAATTTCAATGTTATGTTATTAGCATAATCAATTATTGTAAAAACTATGTTAACAAACACTGTCAAAACATCATGAAAATGCGAAAAACAAGAAAATTATTAATGAGATGAAATTATACATACTACTGCTGTTGTCATTTCATATGAAGAGAACAAAAGTTACCAAATATCACCAGACATTACGAAAAATTACTAGATTAAATGTCATCAATTCAAATCCATTATCACATTGTGTCATCAAGGTCATTATTACAAATTAATTTATTAGAATAAATGATGCCCTGATGAAGGACACTTTGAGTGTTCGAAACGTTGGCGACAAATGAAATTAGTTTTTCTATGATTTCTTCGTAAAATTATTATAATTGCTGCTTGATTGACCGTAATTGGCTGAGTGGTAGGAGATTTAATTATGATTCGAAACGGTTGGACTATTACTTCAAATTTTTAGTTAATAATGAGCCTTTCCTCCACCCTTGGGGGCCACCCACTGCAGGTATAATCGTTTTGAAAGGAGAGCAAAAGAAAGCTAGGAGTGGATAGTCATTGTTGCTTTCGAGTGCAATAATGACCTGCAGTGGCCTGCCGAGTTTTATGGAGGGTCGGAAGGTTCTCAGATCACCACCCCCATTCTATTAGGTTTTTTCCCCCTTCCCCTTCTTTTTGGGGGTTTCCCCGTATTTTTCTTTCATTATTATAGAATATTAAAAATTTCATAATTTTTTATGCCGAATTGTTCCTCAAATGCTCCCCCTATGAAAGAAATTCTATTCTATCGAATTGATAAAATTATCACTATTATTATTATTATTATTAGATTACGTGAAGAGTTAGCAATAAAAAATAATCAGCGTTAGGGGGATTCGATTTTTTGGAATATTTTGATTCCTTTTTATATTGATCAGCGTTGCGGATTTGGCCGACTTCCTCGTTGAGCCTGATCGATACCAAATACGCACTACACTGCCCGGCCGCGTGTATTGAGTTTTTGGAGCTGCAAACAGCTTCCGAAAAGTGGCCTGGAAAAAGAACAACTAACCAATGGAAGTCCTAGTGTCTAATTTCTTTCTTCATCGATAGGGTTTTATGCACGGATCGCCTTCTCCAAATAACCTTTTGCGCTCCGAGTGGTACAATTATTCAAACAATTGAAAAAAACCGTTTCACTGAGTTTTTTGCGATTATCAATGAAACAATCAATTCTATCAATTTATTATCCTCATGTTTTTGTAGATAATAGTTCCCTCAACATTATTTGTCTGTTTACTTTTTTTTCTAACTTGCGCCTTTTTGCAGAAAACATAATTTGTTTATATAATTTCCGAAAAAAAACTCGGAAGGTGGCCAATTTTGGATTCGTTCTGCACATAATAAGGAAAAAGACGTAAGTATTTTGAAGAACTCAGAAACTCTGCACAGAGAAAAATCTATTGAAAAATTTTTCTCCCCATGAGTTTTTTTCCGAGATTTAACTAATCTCCTTGGATAATTTCATTATTCAAGAATCAAAAGGTAAATTTATCTTCGTTAAGTATAACAATTAATATAAAAAATGAAACCATCTCCAATTAAAAAATTAATGTGAAAAATTTGATTTTTTATTCGCAACGCTTCCAACGTTGTCGCAGGACAACGCTAATGCTTTTCATTCATTATAACTGGTGGGACTCTTGGTCTCGGGGATCCACTCGTTACGTGATGATCTAGTGCAATAAAATAATTGAGAGAAAATTCTATTCAAAAATTTTTCTCCGTATGAGTTTTTTTCCGAGTTTCAACTGATCTCCTTGGATAATTTCATTATTCAAGAATCAGAAGGTAAATATAACGTCGTTACGCGGGGGAGACCGGGGCTTGACGGGATACCCGGGGCCGTTGTCTTAGGTATCCCGTATCAAAAAGGACCACCCCTTGGTAATGAAATATTTTAGTTTAGTTGCGAACAGTCGATGGAGAGACAACGTTTGTTCTCCTGCACCATTATTATTCTTTTCTTGTTTGATTCTCAATCTCCCACTTCAATCTTTTCCCAACCCGAGTGGAAATTAGGGTCAGGTCTTGATCCAGTTTGGATCAGGTTAGACCTGACCACTGATCAGGTATTGATCAAGTTGACGGATCCGGTCTTGATCAGACATGTTACGCCTCTGACCAATCCGGATTTGATCAAGTCAACTGTATGAAAACCGGATGACCTGTCTGTCAGTATCAATAACAATTATCAATGATAAATAATCCAAAACAAAAGATAATTCAATTCTTTCACTGTAGGCCGCCTCTCTTAATGAATCTCTACTGTTATTACCTCTGAAAAAGCTTATTATTTTGTTACCGATGCTGGGGATCGAACCGGGGACCCTGTGATTACTACTCCTATGCCCTAACCACTACGCTATCGTGCTATTACTATTGAGTAAACTGTACATTGCCTATATGATTTGTATCGGGATATTCGTTGAATTTACGATTATCCCTGATCTCGCGGATGTGCGTGTGTATTCTCAGAGATAAAATATGTTCAATTAAATTTTTATTTATTCCATCAATGAATAATAATAATGATAATAACAATAACATTAATAAATAAATAGACATTTGGTGATTTTTTTCTCAAGATCTTTTGCGTGTAAGTTTGATACTCCTCTAATACAAATTTACGGCATCATCATCCCTCTCTTCTGTACATTTGAGAAGGGCTGGCTGTTAATTAAATTGATTAATTAAATTAAATTCATTAAATTAAATTAATTTAATTCAATTTATTTTAATTATAGTATAATGATCCTTTTTAAAGTTTGAAAATAATTATTGATAATGGTTGATAAAAGTTAATTTGAATAATATAATAATAGTTAATTAAATTATCCGAAAAACTTATTAAAATTAATGTCAGGTGGAGTGGATCTGAATCTGATCATTATCTCTTCAATTGACCTCTTTCAAATGCCGATCNGTTAATTTGAATAATATAATAATAGTTAATTAAATTATCCGAAAAACTTATTAAAATTAATGTCAGGTGGAGTGGATCTGAATCTGATCATTATCTCTTCAATTGACCTCTTTCAAATGCCGATCAAGGACATCAAATCCGAATTTGATCAATTCGGGGTCAGGCAGCCGACCTCAAGGTGAGATCGTGCCTACCTGATCAGAACTTGATCTGAATCATCCTGCAGTTTTTCGGATCCGATCTACTGGATCAAAACCTGGTCAGGTTCTCATCAGGCATCATCTGATCATGTCTACCTGATCAGAACTTGATCTGAACCCACCTGTAGTTTTTCGGATCCGATTTGCTGGATCAAAACGTGGTCAGGTTCTCATCAGGAATCACCGGATCAGTCGAACCTTACAAAAACCTGATCAAGTTCTGATCGTACTTCAGGTGGGCCTGAAGCAATTTCCACTCGGGACTGGCGAGTACGCCGTATAAAAGTTTATCGCAATTACAGTATGATGTGGAGGATTATGGATTGCCGACTAATTGGAGCTACCTGTGTAACCCTTGGAAAATGGAATTTCGGCTATCTGACGTTTATACGTTAAAAACATGTATTTTTTGCACGGTTTATCCATATCTCAGTACTGCGGTGAGTTTTTAATCATTTTCTTCTGAATCGCCGACTGAAATCGCGAAAAGTTTCTTTGTTCCTGGAATTCTCATTTGACTACTTCTTTCCTACTCTTCCCTGATTTAATAGTCAAGAGACTATTCAAAACCGTTTTTTAAGCCCGGGGAAAAAAATTATCTCTATTTCGATTTTCCGAGTGATCATTCCGAAATGGTTTTTTTTATGGGGGGGGGCAGTCATTTTTTTCAAATACAAAAAGCATTCTATCCAAAATTGCAGTGATTTTTTTCTTTAATTTTCGTTTGTAAGTAATAGAAAAGTGTGGCCGCGAAACATCATGATATTCTTATTTTTCAATGAAATTCATTTTTTATGAATAGAAGAAAAAAAATCACATCACAAAAGGAATTGTGGAATTTCGAATTCCATACAATTGATTTTTGTTCCCGATTTATCTAAACGCATCTAGTGCTACAATTATAAAAAAATTTCCACGAGTACTTTAACTTTCATAGGATCTTCCTTAAAATCCATCGTATACGATCGTATATTCTTTATAAGGAATGGGAGATGTCTCAATTCTTTCTATTGAATAAAAAAATACCTCTCATTCACAGATAGGAATCTCAGCATGTTTATACCGTAATGCTCTTCTTCCCCTCCATCCAATTTTTCGCAGAACTTGAAAGTAGTGCCTCCTCCTTTATATTGGAATTTTGAAATTTAATGACGAATCGAATCGAAATACAAATACTATCCAAAATTGCATATTTGGACTTTTTGTATCATATCTACCTTACCAAAATCTAAGCAGATGCAAACCTTGAGACACTTTCCGTTTATAATTGCGATCATTCCGATCATTGCTTTCATACATCTGTTCTAACCGGTGGCCTGGCGTAGTGGTTAAGGCCGTTGCCTCACAACGGATAGGTTCCAGGTTCGATTCCTGGCCGGGTAGAATGGTGAGATCTAACCATTTTTAAAGTCTTGATCAATCGCCATATAGTCTCATCAGACTCGAAGCGATATAAAATAAGCATAAAAAAAAAAAANTCAGAGGTGAGCATTATGCTATATGCGAAATTTAGGATTTAATGAAGAAAAATTCACACCGGATAAGAATACGGTCACCCCCGCGGGGATTTGTCGCCGCGTGATTTATGCTCCAGCGCTGGCGAATTCCTTCTAGACTGGCCGGACACGTTTAGCGAGTTTCCAGCAACCTCGCGCAATGAGAAATTTCATTGAACATGGGAAAAATAATAATAATGTTTGTCTCCAAGCATTTCGGATGTAATATTGGGAATAAATACTAGAATTTTCCAGATATTTTAACCCTCTAACCTGACTAAGCATTTCCTTAGATTCCATTTCACCCACTCCAGCGCCCAGGAAATAAAAAGGAACAATAATCAGGTTAAAGGGTTAATTGATGAATAGGGAAGTTGAAAAAACGACAATTTCCTTCGCACGGTGACTACAGTCGGAGCTTAAAACTAAGCACTGAAGCGAGTTCAAATGGAAAAGTCCGGTGAATACGCAGGGGTGCAGCGGCCTCGACCGAACCGGAATAACAAAAATCTAATTTATGCTGGGACTTTCCATGCCTTGTCTTGTTTTGTTCTAGCCGTTCCCCCTTCTGTTCGGTGATTGTTTCACTGAGAAATTACAGCCCTTATCAACGTTGTCTTTCTTGTCGAGCACAACGGTGCCGTGTGAAAATCGCCGAAAATCAAAGAAGAAAGAGAGCAGAGGAACGAAAAGATAAGAATAGGAAAAAAATCAAAACAGTAGTAGTAGGCGCGAAAAGTCTCTGAAACTGAAGGTAATATATGTGACATATTAATTATTGAAGAAGAGGTCTTTTATAAAACTTTTCATTCGCTTGTTAGATTGAAGAACTAGAACAAGAGTTGACGAATGCACGACAGGCTTGTGCCGCCTCTTGTGAAGAGACAATCGAGGAGGCAATAAAACAGTTCCCACCCGGTATGCAAGAGGCTATTCGGGCGTGTTTTGCTTCATCAAAACTTACAGATCCGCGACAGAGACGATATACTTCAGAGTGGATTTATAATTGCATTTTATTCCGGATTAAAAGTAAAGCTTTATATAACCACTTGAGACGGATGGACATTCTCATCCTCCCATGTCCTGATACATTGAACAATTATTTAAAGAATCTCCAATGGCGCCATGGGTTCCAAAAATCAGTATTCGAATGTTTAAAACTAAAGTCAACTGGAATGTCACCAGCGAGTCGAAGAGGTATGTTTCCTCATATCACCTTTGCATTTCCTTGTGATAATAATCGAAATGACTCATTATAGGTGCATTGTTAATCGATGAAATGAAGTTGAGTGAAAATCTCTTTTTTGACTCAACAACAATGACGTTCAAGGGCTTCAGAGATCTCGGTCCGTATACTCCAGAAAATAGGACAAAATCACTCGGTGATCACGCGTTGGTTGTTATGTTTTAACCATTGTAAGGTAGCTGGGTTCAAACGCTGGGCTGTTTTTTAACAAATGGAAGTGCTTCTGGGGAAACACTTCATAAGCTCGTTATTGACGCAGTAGCACATGTCGAAAATTCTGGATTCTTCGTTGATGCTGTAACTACCGATGGAGCTTCGCGAAATCGTAAAATGTGGAAGAAGTTTGAAATAGATGAAAATAATGTTGGCTGTAAACATCCTCTAAATGATGACCGCAAATTATGGTTTTTCTCTGATTTTCCCCATCTAATCAAAACTTCCGTAATTAGGTGGTAAAAACCAAAATTTTCATGGTAAATAATATTTATTACGTTTGAATATGACTAATCTTCACTCATTTATTTTCATATTTTCATTGTCCTGGATAATTGTTATTTGAATATGACTGCGTGCTTTCTGATGGAATTTTTTTAAAAATTATTTTAGACACCTGACGGCGGTGTTACATTAGATAATTGGGAAGTTGTACTGAGAGCTGAACCACCAGATTCACCGGCCCCACGCCTTGCTCATGTTTTGTCAGGGGAACATTTAAATCCAAGTGGATTCCGAAAGATGAATGTACCGATGGCATTTCAAGTAATGACAGACATCATCTACAATCGGGCCGGGCTTACTTACACGACTACCATAAACACACTAATGACTTTATTCCAATGATTTTCAGCTATTTTGCTCGCAAGTTCAAGCGGCAATGGCCCTCCATGTTAAAGAGAGTTTGCCTTCTAGACTGTTCTGCAAGAGAGTCGACGATTTGATCACGGCCATGATGTCTCGAACTCCAGCAGGAGCTTTAGGTCACAATTCTGTGCACAAGAAGGTATGATGAATATATTCATTGAATTTTGTTTCCCCGGAACATATAATTCAATTAATAACTACAAAATATTTTCATTTTCAGTTGACTGCAGATTTCTTATCATATTTGAAGCAATGGGAAGATCTGTGCAATACCAGTGATCCAGTATTGACGTGTCTCTCAGCACCGATACTGCTTGGATTGAAAGTTACTCTCCAGGCGACCCTCGAGCTTTTTGATTATCTTCATACGAGGCACGGTTATCAGTATCTCATGACTTGTCGCGTCAATGAGGATGTACTCGAGGCAATAATATTTCAAAATTTGTCCGATAGAATACCATGCATTGAAAAATTGTATAGAAAAACCTAGCGAGTTCGCTAGACAATTCTATTGGATTTCTATAGAAATTTTCATTAGTTTTTGGTTGTTCCTATTAGAATTTTTTACAGAAAAATCTAAGAGAACTCTTTTTTTTTCATGCAACTATCCTATTGAGGTAATTTCCTTAGAATTTTCCCGGATCAAATTGGTTAGGTTGCCATCATTGTATTTTAATTTTTTTTAATTAAGAATATCAAACCTAAACACTTGGATAATTTAGCCCGAGGAAATCCTGCAGAAAATATGACAATGAAATTCGTTGAACAGGAAAATCGAATGCTATCGGATTTTTCAAAATGAAATCTTTCCTAGTCAATATTATAGAAACCGCCAATTTCCTCATACGTGATGATATTTTTGAATGATATACTCTTGAATATTCTTTTCAGAGGTTCCTCGGTCTCGTCCGAGCAGCATGTGGGTGCAACGACCATCCTAATGCACGATAGTTTGCGCAGATATATCGATTGATGAGCGCATATTCATTAACGAAACCTCTAAAAAATAGTAATATCTCCGGAGGAGACATCTTAGAAACGTTGAAAAGTCTCAAAGATCAGACAAAGTTGGAGAATTCATCCAGAAAACAAGAATGGTTGGATTTACTGGACGCAGAGCTCAATAATATTGAATACGTTGCCTTCAGCGAGGGACAGCGTGGGTGATCGAAATTTTCCAGCTTATCATCCTCTCTTAAATCACGATTATTGCATCTTAAACTCGGAAATCGAAGACATGGAGATAGACGAGGAACGACCTGGCCAGCAAGAAACACAGCCTGGATGGGATCACAATTACCACATCATAAGTACGAGTGACTATGTTGAAAGTTATATAGCTGGATACATCGCTCGAAAAATCGGAGGATATACCCGGTGCCAGGCCTGTCTACAGTGTACGCGATCATCTCATCCCGACAAAAGAGATGAAGCTATCAAATTTTTATCCAAAGGATATTTAATTTATCCCAGTCCGAATCTATTTGCCTTAACTAAAGCAATAGAGAAGATTGTTTTGGCAGAAGTTTCGGAGAATGGAATTCAATTTGATACAGTTCTCAGAATATCTGATCAAGTACTGGCAGCAATTGGATGTACCCCAGAATTTCCATTGATTGGATGTAAAGAACACTGCCACACATTGACCAAACAGGTGATCAATTTTTATGTGGTGCTACGTGGTCATTTTCTAGCGAAATTCTTCAAAAGATTGAATGATGGCAAAAAGAAAAAAATCCAAACATTGAGGAAACAAATAAGAGTGATTTAGAAGAAAATGCATAGAAGGATATGATTGGTATTTTTAAGAAGATAAATATTTGAATTGTGAATTATTAGTAGAATTGACTAATAGGAATATTTAGTAGAGCGACAATTACTTTATATATTCGTTAATTGTTGTTTTAATGTGATTGTTGCATTTTTTCTAATTGAAAAAACTAAATGGAATAACTTGCACTGGGCCACGTGTTTTTGGGACAATCGATGGAATTAATTATTGTAGTTATTTTACTCCTTGGCTTACTTTTCATGTATTATATTAATAGCCGCCTTCATTTACTATTTGGAGTTTAATTATATTCCGTTGCAATGTATTTTTATTAATAAATTATTTTTACGTTCTTAGAAATAGGATACAGATTCATGTGCTTTAAGCAGAGATTATAGGGGAGATGAGCATGGCCAATGTAAAGTGTTCAACAGCAAAATTCGTAGCGGCGGCACATGGACTAGGATGGGACGTACGGAACTGTTGGTATGGTAGGGCCCGAGTATAAATTTGTCGATAACCGGAAAGGGGTTCTCAATACGGTAGCTCCTCGCATTTTGTAATAATTGTCAGGAATGTAAAATCGAAAATATTATAATCAATAGTATAATGAATGCACAATCTAATGATCTAAAAGTCTTTTCCTTTTTCTCGACATATTTATTATTGACACGTAGGTCAAAAAATTCATAGAAAATCCCAGCAATGTCGCTGGAAAACTATAGTTTTCCAGTGATTCTATTAAATAATTGTGCAGATTTTGTTTTTTTTTACTATAGTAATGTTCGATTATGTATATTTATTCCCCTCCCTGAGTGAGAAAGGAATATGTATCGCGCTCGCTCCCACTCATTGTCGTCTCCGTCGCGTTGGCACGTGCCCGTCCTCCGCCAAACTAAACGAGTGCGAGTGAGAAAGAAAATGGAGAAGAAGGAGAGAGAAAACATTCCAACTCGTTTGAACGGTTGGAACGTTTACGTTGTTCTCCAGCGATCTACACATAATGGGATTGATTCAATAATAATAGATTAATGAATAAGATTTTTCGCAGATTATTGCGAGATTTAGATGAATGGTTTGCCTCCTTCAGTGACCATAAAAAATTGTCTCCAATCGACAATATCTCCCGATGGAATGGAACGATGTGAATGAATCAATTGATACTTAAGTATCAATTTGAATCTTTAAAAAATTAATCGAGAGTGAAAAAAAATCAGGGAATTTAACTCTGCCATTATGGAGTTATTGACGAGTGAAGTTTATTCACTGTACTCTGACATTTCTCTATTGTCTGTATTTACCGAGAAAAAAAAACGTTGTTCCTAGGAATCGATGTGTCTTTTTTAGGCAGCTGCATTTCTGAAATGCAATGAGCAAGCAATGTTAAAATTAAGTCATTTAGAAATAATTTCCAGTGACATGATCCTGAAAATCAAAGGAAAGTCTTGAATTCAGGAATGATGTCTGTAGGTTTCAGTAATATTTTCGCGGAAATTCCGGGAACATTTATTGGGAATTTTTATCGCGTTGCCGTAATACGGAAATTTCAAGGAATTTCGTCATTGCAAATTAAAAATTTCTATAAATTTCAGTCCAATTATATGTGTACGTCCACGTGAAAAGGGCCCATTTTATCGCATCTAATTTCCGAGATATTCACGTTTTTCTCTCCACTCCATTTATCCCATTGTTAAACTGATTTTTTGATCTTCTATACGGACGTCACATGGAGAAAAATAAATCGGTAAAAGCCTTGCGATCGCAAGGAGTTTCCCGAAGATCCCCATTTTTCATGCACGAAGAACAATGAAGCTTTTTGGAATCTTCGGGAAATTCTATCCTATCCTACTCAAGTAGGAGCGGAGGAATGAATTTTCAAAAGCGCGGAGTAACCCCGAACGGTTCTCCGGCGTAGAGTGAGCGCTGGGGGCTCCCCCGATTAGAAAATTCATTTCTCCTCCCCCCCGCCGCCGCCTAATTGCGAAGAGGAAATGAACGCAACATCTATCGATCGAGAATAATATTCTTAATAAATGACAGTGGTTTCATTCCCTTAGTCTCTATTAGGAGAGGAGGAATGAATTTTCAAAACGCGCAGTAAATCCGAACAAGTTCTTCTCATTCAAAAATTAATTTCCCCCCTCCCTAATTGAGATGAAGGAATGAAACCAAAGTCTACAGATTGAGAATTGCATTTTTAATAAATGACATCGGTTTCATTTCGCCATCTGAGTTAGGAGCGGAGGAATGAATTTTCAATAGCGCGGAGAAACCCCAAACGGCTCTTCGACGTCGAGTGAGCTCGGAGAAACTCCCCCGATTGGAAAATTCATTTTTTCCACCATAATTGAGATGGAGGATTGAAGCCAATGCCGATCGTTCGAGAATTAAATTCTCAATAAATGACAACGATTTCATTCCTTAATCTCAAGTACGAGCGGAGGAATGAATTTTCGAACGCGCGGAAAAATCCCGAATGGCTCTCCGGCATCGAGTGAGTCCGGAGGGGCTCCCCTGATTGGAAGATTCTTTCCACCCCCCCTCCCCCTAATTGCGAAAAGGGAATTAAAGCACCATCTATCGATCGAGAATAATATTCTCAATAAATGACAGTAGTTTCATTTCTTAATCTCTATTAGGAGAGGAGGAATGAATTTTCAAACCGCGCAGTAACTCCGAACAAGTTCTTCTCATTCAAAAATTAATTCCTCCCCTCCCTAATTGAGATGAAGTAATGAAACCAAAGCTTACCGATTGAGAATTAGAATTAGAATTATATTTTTAATAAATGACATCGGTTTCATTACTTAATCTCAAATAGGAGCGGAGGAATGAATTTTCAAAAGCGCGGAGAAACCCCGAACGGCTCTCCGGCGTCGAATGAGTCCGGAATAGTCCTATGAATGAAGGTCTAACATACGAATGTTTGCTAATCAGGCTCCATTTTTTATACAATTTGGGATTTGGGCGTATGACACAAATGGCGGATGTTTAAGGTTCCCCAAGTTTGTGCGGGGGTTGAAAAAGCCAAAAAACAACCCGTGAAAAGCGTTTTTTCGAAATAACTCGTGAATAACGCGTTGTACGTCAAAAATGTAATGTAACAAAGTTGTAGAGCTCAAAATTCTACACAAAAAATGTTCGGGGCACTTTACCTCTATTTCCAACCGTTCATCCCCCAAAGCCGCGTGAAGATCAGATGGGAAAAAAAATGTTTTCCATTTAAAAAATTGAAGTTAATGAATTTTTTTTTTGTAATTCGAAATATCAGTGTTTTTCTTTCAATAGCTTGTTTATTTATTCAAAGCGANAACCCGTGAAAAGCGTTTTTTCGAAATAACTCGTGAATAACGCGTTGTACGTCAAAAATGTAATGTAACAAAGTTGTAGAGCTCAAAATTCTACACAAAAAATGTTCGGGGCACTTTACCTCTATTTCCAACCGTTCATCCCCCAAAGCCGCGTGAAGATCAGATGGGAAAAAAAATGTTTTCCATTTAAAAAAT
>NW_021680490.1:652100-662251 GCF_001412515.2 Diachasma alloeum | reverse complement strand
AGAGAGAGAAATATCTGCGAGAACGGGGGAGAAAAACCTAAATGCGTATTATCTCTCGGCACAACCGGAAATGGCGTGCACGGGGATCCACACATGTGCGAGAACCGCTAGCGACGAGGAATTAACGGGAAGACGAATATTCACTGAAGGAGAGAACTCGAGGAATGGAATATGTACTCGCCAGGTGCCCTCAGTTCACATTCTTGAATTCTCTCTCGACCAGGAGCCTCATGGCGTCGCTTCAATTATAGGGAGCCCTCGAGCTTCTATTCGACGAGAAATCAGTATTATTAAAATAAAATATCAGGGAAAAATGCTACGGAACGAAAAGCGCTCCCAAATGAGGCGTCAATCCGTCCGAGCAATGAAAAGCATGCAAAACAGCACCACAGCTACATCCACACCACGTGGAGAGCATGCGTGCACGCATAACCCTAGTTTATTTATGATTTTCTCCACTTATCACTGCACAATCACTTCTCAGGAATAGAGAGAGTATTTGCGAACCGATTATGCACTCCATGGGTGCACTTATCGTTCGACAAATACGGGGTTTTCGGAGAGGACACGATGCCGTCATTCGGTGATGCCGTAGTATGTGCATTTGCTTCCCTTGGTCCTCCTACAGATTTTCGGGGAAAATGTGCACTACTGCCCTTCTGGGCGTGTGCACTTGGGGTCAGAGGGTATTCTTACCATTTTTCCTCCAATCCAGGTTCCACGGGGAGTCCTCTCGGCGTCTTTCCCTTAGCTGCTCCAAAAGCGCGGCGACTTGGACGATGGCGGAACTGCGATTGACTCCAGCATTCGACCGAGGTTCTCGTGTGACGACGGGCGACTGAGGCGCCGTATAACCAGTCGCCGGAGAGTTACTTCTGCAGTCGGTGGGAACTCGCGCGCGGGGACGTTAATTCAAATTTAAACTCCGAATATGGAGTCTTAAGATAATTTATAATTTTATGTGGCTGGCACGTTATCTCCTTTGACTGAAGATTGTTTGAAACTGAATCTTAACCGGAATTTACTATACGAAACGAACGAAACTCGGATTGAGGGGAAAATATAGGCGGTTGTTCGCCTTTTATCAACGCTTTTCACTGAGTGCATATTTCGTAGCTGTCACTCTCCCGGGAGTTATTGGGGAATCACCTCTAGCAAAACCGTGAATCTAAAATGGGCCATGGAAATCCGTGCAGGCGAGAGGCCTAAATTCACCCCCAGGGCCTTCCAACCGTAGCAGTGAGCCCAATAACCCCACGAAACGCGTAAGCTAGGGAGCGTGAGCATTTCAGCTCAACCTCGATGATCAGCAACTAACACTCAACGGAAATACGATATCTCACCGGGAGGGTCAGTCTATCGGCCACGATCCACGGTGGAGACTCGTTCCACTCAGAATTGGCGAAACGAACAAAATATCTATTAAACCGGTAAATACATTTGACTGTAAATTTACCTAAACCGTAATGACTCTAATCGTAATCCCTCAATCCAAAACTAAACTGGAAATTACCTCGAAACATCTAGAATTTAACTATTTGTTTTTAATTCAACTGAACATTTTATTTTTACTCGTTTTTATCGTGGATCGACACGTGAGTTTACTGGTTTTAAAGAATCGAATGTTATTTTCCCGCGGATGGTGATGTCCGGTTGTTCTGATGATCGATATCCAAGGCTCGAGCTAAAGATTAGGAATGTTGCATCTCCCTTCGACAGGGGTGCTAACCTTCAGGGGAGGGAATATGACGTGATTCTCTCTCTCTTAAAATTTATTTACTCACCCTCGTTACTCTCTCTCCTTACAATTTACTTGGTCGAAAGTTCGCAGTTTTCCGATCTTACGGTGAACTCTCGTACAGGTGGCGGAATTCTCAAAAATTCCGTCACAGTTAATCATCATAATCTGAAGAAGTTTCAAATTCCCACGAAACATGGTTCAGCATACACACATAGAAAACGTGGATTGGCTTTAGAAAAAAGTTTCTAAATTTTAGAAATCGCGGTTTCTAACCTTCAGTTTTCTAAAACCTAGAACTTTTTTCTAAGTTTTTGAAAAAAAAGATTTAAAATGAATCCCCATTTAGATCAATAATGAAATCCCCATTTTGATCATTAATTTTAAACGATTTTTTTTCAGCTCCGTTACTAAATGTACTTAATTTTAGAAAAAATATTTTCTGAAATCCAGAGAATTACTTTTATTTTTGGAAGGGGAATTTTGCAGAGAGGGGCAGAAGGGGTTGTGAATTGAGAACTGACAACCAAAAAAATTGAGTCGGTGAGTTTTTCAAAAATATCTCCGTAACTAAGGGAGATAGCGAATTTTTATTGAAAATTCGGGGAGAGGGAGGTATTATTGAATTCTCGATGTACAACTCTCCCCCCCCCCTCAGCCTTCAGCAATTTTTCGGTAAAAATTCGCTTTTTCTCTTAGTTTTGGAGATATGTTTGAAAAACTCACCGATTCAATTTTTTTGGTTGTGAATTCTAAATTCCCAACCCCTCCCCCCTTCCCCTCTTTGCGAAATAGCCCCTCCTCACATCTGAAATTCCGGATATTTGGGCACCCCTCCCTAACTATGAAGTACTTACGCTCTTTAAATACCTCGGCCAGCAATTTTTTTAGTTCAATCTGAAAATTTTCTAAAATTATAAAAAATTCAGCATTGGTTTTAGAAAATTTTTGTTCTTAAAAACAATTTCTCAAATCGTTATTTTTTTTTATCCCATCAAGGATAAAGCTTAAGAATTGGAGTTTCGAAAATTGAGAAACTAGTTTCTGAAGCTAATACTAGCTATTACTAGCTAGGGTTTTGGGCTTTTGTTTCTCTGTGCTGTACCTGCCTCTCCCATTTAACCCTCGAGAGTACACAGGATTCTTCCAATCACTGCCTTGCCCTGTTGGACCCTTAAAAATAAAGATCACTTCAGTTCCCTAATTTAGATTTTTTTTGGAGATACGTTCTTCCGTTACGAATACGTAATACACAAGCGTATCTTGAAAGAGGTATACAAGGGGTGATTAGTGCACAAAAAATGTTTAGAAAATACAAACATTTTAAGAGTTTTTACAATGTTCCGAAATATATGAATCTGGATTAAAAATGGAGATACGCTGTTCACACAAATGTTATTAATTTTCCGATATAATTATTTGACCATAATCAAAGACACCGATAACTTCAAGTGACGTCAACTGGAATATTGAAGGTATAACTTGCCGATGGAACTGGAAATTTAAAAAACCCAAATTTTGTCTTTACGACCTTTTGCTTTTAGGTCAGCCTCGATTTCTAAGGACAGAAATTAAAGGCAAAAGGTCGCCCATGGTAAAAAAATGAAAAATTTTGTCATTACGACCTTTTGCTTTCAAGGAATTTTTTATTTCTGGCGATATAAGTTAAAGGCAAAAGGTCGTATATGCAGCTCATCATCAATCTGAAAATGTAGGTATTATAATAAGTTTCTCCAGTATTTTCACGCAGAATTGTAGAAAATATGAGTCAAGATACGACCTTCTCGCTTTAAGAAACTCGGAAAGTAGCTTTTTAGCGTTTACGACCTTTTGCTTTTAGACACGCGATATATTCCGGGGAGAGAAGGTTTCATTGACGTTCACGATGTATTTTCCATGAAGAATCAATATGAGTTACAGTAAAAAAAATTTCAATGTGTAGTGTGTTGTGATGTAGACATGTCGAGTATTTGATAATATCGATAATAAATCTACTGTCTTGTAAATGTTCCAAGAGAAGATCTGCCTGAAAAGGAACTGGGAGGTTAGTAGAAGACCGATTAACGAGAGATAATTTTTTTGTGATGTCATTAGAGATAGATGATTGTTGAGAAAATACCATTGTCACTGTAAATTGTAAGTTGAAAAAAAACAATCTTCCCCTTGTATACAAATTTGATATTTCATTTGATACTTAGAAAATAAATATTCTTTGTCTTGTTCATATTGTTATGTCCGGAGAAAGATTTTAGCTTCGAAAGGACATGTTTTAATTGTCACCTTAAAATCAAAGCTAAAATTATTAGATTTTATAATTATTGGACGATGCAAAGTTTTATACTCTTACCTTTTTCTAAAATATAAAGGAAAAGGGTTTGATTTAGGGATAGGGCTTGAGTTGAGACTAATTTCTAATCAAGAAATTTGGAGTTGTAATGGGCATCAAATTTTAATTTAAATATATTTTGTACAACTAATTAGTTTACAAAAACAAGCGTGATTTTACAGAAATCTATGTAGCTAAAATTTCTATCCCTGGAATGATCTGAAGGATTCAAATTTGGGTTTATAAATTTTGTTACTCACAATTCGGTCTGTTATTTATAAATTATTCGATGTATTTGTAGATCTCTGGGTAAATCCGTAATTTCCTCACCAGCAATTAGTCGCGCTAAAGGCTATTATGGATACTTTCACGGAAACACTTTCTTCTACTCGTTGATATTTTAATGAATTTTGACAATTGAATTTTAAGATTTTAAGAGTTTGTTTGAGACTGTCCACAACGCGTCACAATAAACGAATTCCTTATTTGTAAGAAAAGTCACCACTCTCGATTAAAGAAATTTTATTCCCGGATAATTTCAATTGTTCGTAATTTACTATAAATTCAGTACTATCCCGCGTAATCGAAGGAAGGATTGAAAAACCGGACCGATTAAATGAACTATTTCCACCAGAATTGTTACTGCTCCGTCGCTGCTTCAAGATTGCTTAATTTTGGTTTTTCTGACATTTTTATATGAATTTTGGGGTCACTTGTCACATAGACTCCAACGAGTCCATTTTTAATTGGTGGAAAATGTCGTATGACTTTTTCCACTCTTTTGATTTTTATGGGGAAGTAGTTCATTCGGTTTTTGGGGTTTCAATTAATCGGTTTTCAATCGTTCCTTCGTGGGCGAATCTTAGTATTGGGTAATTGGGGCATGCTGAGTGTACCATTTCATCACTTTTGAACTCGATGCCAATGTCTTTGGAATTTTTAATCGAGTTCAAGTGATGAAATGTACTCAATTTAGTTTACAATTGTTGGTTTGGTTCTTAATGATTTAACATAAAATTATTCTAGCCTTAAAGTTTCTAGTACAAAGTTTTGGATATTACAATATCATTGTTCCAAAAGTAAAAAGGAGAAAAAGGAAAAGGAAAAAAATTTGGATTCATTTAACTTTTTCTCAATTCACAATCCGCGCGCTTACGACTGAGAACGGAATATCGTTCTGGCAATGTCGCACTCGAATATACACGGACTGTGCAGCGCTTAGCGCGCGACCAGACTCGTTCGGTGGAGAGGGGCGACCACTCGAGAGTTAACCGTCTTACAGTATCCTAAATTGTTGTTAACAATGTAGGATTAGTAATGGTAGGGTTCCGGGTTCGAGACTCGTCGGAAAAATTAGTGATAACAAATTCGGCTTTTTTTACCGACGTCGGTGGCCGAAGCGGCTAGGTGCGAGCCTAGTATGCGAAAGGTTGTGAGTTCGATTCCCCGAGGAACCGAGTCTTTCAACCGGAGGCTCCGGCGAGCGGGAGGTCGCTAATATAGTGACCGCNAGACTCCAACGAGTCCATTTTTAATTGGTGGAAAATGTCGTATGACTTTTTCCACTCTTTTGATTTTTATGGGGAAGTAGTTCATTCGGTTTTTGGGGTTTCAATTAATCGGTTTTCAATCGTTCCTTCGTGGGCGAATCTTAGTATTGGGTAATTGGGGCATGCTGAGTGTACCATTTCATCACTTTTGAACTCGATGCCAATGTCTTTGGAATTTTTAATCGAGTTCAAGTGATGAAATGTACTCAATTTAGTTTACAATTGTTGGTTTGGTTCTTAATGATTTAACATAAAATTATTCTAGCCTTAAAGTTTCTAGTACAAAGTTTTGGATATTACAATATCATTGTTCCAAAAGTAAAAAGGAGAAAAAGGAAAAGGAAAAAAATTTGGATTCATTTAACTTTTTCTCAATTCACAATCCGCGCGCTTACGACTGAGAACGGAATATCGTTCTGGCAATGTCGCACTCGAATATACACGGACTGTGCAGCGCTTAGCGCGCGACCAGACTCGTTCGGTGGAGAGGGGCGACCACTCGAGAGTTAACCGTCTTACAGTATCCTAAATTGTTGTTAACAATGTAGGATTAGTAATGGTAGGGTTCCGGGTTCGAGACTCGTCGGAAAAATTAGTGATAACAAATTCGGCTTTTTTTACCGACGTCGGTGGCCGAAGCGGCTAGGTGCGAGCCTAGTATGCGAAAGGTTGTGAGTTCGATTCCCCGAGGAACCGAGTCTTTCAACCGGAGGCTCCGGCGAGCGGGAGGTCGCTAATATAGTGACCGCCTGTACCGGCATGGATTTTCTGTGGTTTCCCATGCTAGTCCTATGTTCTATAGGAGTGCGAATGCGGTGCAGTGTAGAATCCCCAGCCGCATGCATAGGGTTGGATAGGGCCGATTAGCCAATTAGGGCAGAAAGGCCCGGAATATTAAAAAAAAAAAAAAAATCGGCTTTTACCGACGTCGATGGCCGAAGCGGCTAGGTGCGAGCCTAGGGTGCGAAAGGTTGTGAGTTCGATTCCCTGTGGAACCGAGTTTTTCAACCGGAGGCTCCGCCGAGCGGGAGGTCGCTAATATAGTGACCGCCTGTACCGGCATGGGTTTTCTGTGGTTTCCCATGCTACTTCTATGTTCTATAGGAGTGCGAATGCGGTGCAGTGTAGAATCCACAGCCGCATGCATAGGGTTGGATAGGGTCGATTTGCCTATCAGAGGGCAGAAAGGGCCGGAATATAAAAAAAAAAAAATCGGCTTTTAATCGATCATCGCATTAAGAATTAATAATTGAGCAATAACCCGTCATGAAAGTAATGAAATCAAAGTTAATGAATCATTTTTTATCTTAATTTTTCCTGCAATTGAGTAGTGGCCGACCATAAGCTATTATGATTGGCCCAAGCTTGAACCATTTTTGCCTTCTTATCTACATATATCTGAATAATAAAGCTTGGATTGACCTAGATTCAACCAGAGACCAAGTTTGGATTTAATCTGGTAGCCAAGGTTGGATGGAGCTTGGCCCCCAAGCTTGAACTCGTGTTAAAAATCAACAATTAGCCATGGTTGGTCCAAGCTTGGCAACCAAGCTTGACCCAAGCTCGGCTAATCTCAGCCAAGCTAGGTTAATCTTGGCCCAAGCTTGGTTCAAGCTCGAACCAATGGTCAATTCCCACCTGGGGTATTGCTGCGATACGTCCTTAGGGTTGTTTGCAATATACGACCCCTTGCAGAGGTGTTTTCAACTGTCGATAGTTGTCTCACAGCGGATGGAAAAAGATATAGTTTCACCTTTGAGTTGAATCCGGGTAATACTCAAATATTACTATTTGTATAAACAATGGAATTGACTGTTACGGACTCACGAAATTCGTTATAATTAATCTCTTGAAGTAATATTTTTACTTTACTGCTAAATGATGTATAAATTGAGTTTTTAATAATCCGCTGCGACAGAACAAAATGAAATAGACAGAGCGTGATTCTGTACATTTTAGACGCAAGTCGAATTGTCGGATGAATAATGCATTTATGGGAAAAGCAAGACTCCGATGATCCAGTATCTGAATGCCTAATGCCAATTAGTCCCAGTAGGTAAATGACTGAGGGCCCAGACGAATCGTGTACAAGGCTAACAATCATGTTCACAGTCATCAATCCGGTTATATTTAGGCAATATGAATATTTGGCGATTATGCCGTTTGTTGAACTTTCGCAGTGGAAGAAATATTAGCAAGTGAGATACTGCAAAAATCTGTAATTAAGGATATCTAAGTATTTCGTTGAAGTTAGCAAATTTTTTTCAAACAAGATTTCAGTTTTGCCCAAAGTGTTTCTATGTCCATACTTTTTCTAATTTTTCATTGACGCACCCATTTTTTCGGGACAGTAAAATTACTGTACCCATTTTTTCATTACAGTAATTTTTACTCTACCCGTACGGTAATTTTTATTTTTATCCGGATAAAATTTCTTTAACGTAGAATAAAATTTGATCATCATATATTAATTTTTACTAAAGTTCGGGATAGAAATGAGGAAATGATGACTCATGATACACTTTTATAGAACAGTAGGATAATTTTTATCAAAAGTTTTTCTCCGTGTACGTAGTAGAATTTGTACAGATTCACGGAAAAAAAAATTCTCGAATCGGGTATATAATATTCCGGATTCCCGAATACACATATTCCGGAATCCGGAATAATATTCCTGAATCCGGTATATTATATTCCGGAATCCGGGATATTTTAGTCTCATTTCCGGAGACATCCCCAGAGCTTTGCCGACTGTTCAAAGGGTAAAGGGAGTATCGTGAGATAATTTCCGATAACAAACTTTTGGTTGCTCGGAGTATTTGGCGTGCAAACATTTTTTTTCCGTTTGAAAATACGAAAAATTGAGTTTTGCACCCTCTCAATACTGTTGCGTATCAAGCACGCGAAAATATCATTTTTTTATTGTAAATTTTCTGTCTCATTCAAACCCCCAGCCTCATGTCTAATGTGTCTGCTAGCGTGTACTTTCCCCAATTTTTGAGACCTATCAACTTATTGTAGTTTTAATCCTCAGCACATCTGCTCTCTCTAAATTATTTTATTATCATATTGTTGGCTAAAATTCCGAACTCACTAATGACAGTGTAACAGCAGTCCCATTTCTGTTTCCATCGTAGACTTTATCATTTGCCACATTTCTATTCAACATTCCGGAAAACTCCAACACCTTGACCCTCCCACAGCTGTGATAATCACCTTCTTAACAAAAATAAATATTTCTAATAATCTTATTGCCCCACATAACGACCCTCGCGTTTACTAATGAGTATTACGTCTCCTCCCCTTCACGACTCAAGAGTAATATCCACAAATCCAGGTATGGCGACAAATTGTAATTACGGGCCAGCTTTTCCCTCTCCAACATTTTTCATTTGTCAAAATCTTCACCAATCCGAATTAAGGCCCACCCACCTTACAAATTTCTCAACCAATAACTCAAAAATAAGATTTCTAGTTCCACTAAGTCCGCCCTCAACCCCTCCAGCTAACTAACTCCTATATAAGGACATACTTGACTATTCAATTTCAGTATTAGTATCAGCATCGAATATCAAGTACCAAGTAGTTGCCTTATGAAAGGAACATCTCTGTTTGTAAAAATTGTTAAAATATATCGCATAGTAAGTGTTAAAGTGAGTGATTCTTTCAAAGTTTCCACATCTCCAAGTCTCCTCATTGCTAACAGATCCTCATCTCAATTCTACTCTCCCTAAAATAAAACTAACTGCATAAAGAACTATCGGCGTGCAGTAATAATTTGCTAATACTGTTCTGTAGAGGCCAGATTTTTGGAAATTACAACTCCAAAAAATTCAAAGTCAATGCAGCATTTGAGCAAACAATACAAATACACTGTTGAAAAATTTTCACTGAATTTTCCGGATTTTAGTCTTGGAATATCAAACAAATCACAGTTTTACTGAAATTTCAGAAAATTTTGTCACTGAAAATTTAGGATTTTCTTGGAAAAATCCATGGAAATTGTCAATTTCAATTGAATTATTCCACACAGAGAAAAAAAGTGGATTAGCTTTAGAAACTAGTTTCAAAATTTTAGAAACTCCTGTTCTTAAGGGGAGTCCTTGGGGGGATCATAAGAATTAATCAATTTAGGGATTGTTTTTAAGAACTCGTATTTTCTAAAACCAANCATTTTAGAAACTCCTGTTCTTAAGCTTTATCCTTGGTGAGATCATAAAAATTAACCAATTTGGGGATTGTTTTTAAGAACTCATATTTTCTAAAGCCAATGCTGAGTTTTTCTTAATTTTAGAAAATTTTCAGATTGAACTAAAAAATTGCTGACGAGGTATTTAAAGGGCGTAAGTGCCCAATACATAGGGAGGGGTCCCCAAATATCAGGAATTTCAGATGTGAGGAGGGGCAATTTTGCAAAGAGGGTGCGGCGCGTATCTGGGAGACCCGGGTTCGATTCCCGGCTGGGTGAAGCGGAAATTTTTTCTCTCTAAATTCTAATTCTCTTAGAATTCTTTAATGCCTAAAGGAGGTTAGGCGG
>NW_021680490.1:629486-651980 GCF_001412515.2 Diachasma alloeum | reverse complement strand
CCCCCCCCTAATTTTTCAATAAAAATTCACTATCTATCTTAGTTTCGGAGATATTTTTGAAAAACTTACCAATTCAATTGTTTGGGTTGTGAATTGTCAATTCACAATCCCCCTTCGCCCCTTTTTACAAAATCCCCCCTCCTCACCTCTGAAATTCCCAATATCTGGGCACCCCTCCCTATGTATGGGGCACTTACGCCCTTTAAGTACCTTGGCAGAATTTTTTTAGTTCAATCTGAAAATTTTCTAAAATTTAGAAAAATTCAGCATTGGCTTTAGAAAATATGAGTTCTTAAAAACAATCCCCAAATTGATTAATTTTTATGATCCCACCAAGGATAAAACTTTAGAACAGGAGTTTCTAAAATCTAGAAACTAGTTTCTAAAGCTAATCCACTTTTTTTCTCTGTGTGGAATAATTCAATTGAAATTGACAATTTCCATGGATTTTTCCATGAAAATTCTAAATTTTCAGTTACAAAATTTTCTGAAATTTCAGTGAAACTGTCATTTGTTTGATATTTCAAGACTAAAATCCCAAAAATTCAGTGAAAATTTTTCAACAGTATTGAGAGGGTGAAAAACTCATTTTTTCGTATTTTCAAACGGAAAAAAAAACTGTTTGCCCCCCAAATACTCCGATCAACCAAAAGTTTGGTATCGGAAATTATCTCACGATACTCCCTTTATCCTTTGAACAGTCGGGAAACCTCTAGGGATGTCTCCGGAAATGAGAATAAAATATCCCGGATTCCGGAATATTATATATCCGATTCGAGAATTTTTTTTTTCCGTGTTACTATTGAGAAGTCAAGAACTCGAATACTCTATCTATCGGACGGGATAGGAACCCCCGTAAGTAGGTCACAAGCTCTATCTCTCCCAAGGAGCTACTGTCCAATGATGAAAATGTGAACCCGTGCAAGTAGGGTCCGCGACCTACGTCTCACCCCCATCTGAGTTCCCAATATAACATAGTAGGGTTTACTATGCAATGTAATAGTTTGCTTGGAAAAGTACAAGAAATGCGATTAAATAGGTGTTCTAAGAATTTTTTGACTTACGAAATGATCGCCAATAGCCATTTCCCGGAAGTCCTCATCTCATGTGCAAGAACCCACATGTATCTCAAACAGCATTATTGACTACTGAAAATCGTTATATAGTAATCAAACTTCATACTATCCTATTTTAGCCCGCCCTTATCCGTACTAGAATGACGCCGTGAATGCTTGCGTTCTTTCTTTCATCTTTAACACTCCGTTGGTTGCGCAAAAGTTATGAACGCCGTTGGTCGCGCCCTAAGCGCCGCCCCTTATAAATCGATATAATGATAAATTTGAAAGATCTAGAAAACATCTGGAAAAAATTAAGAGTGATCTAGATTATATACTTGAAGAAGTCCCGGGAGATTTTTTATGTTCAATGCTACCCTCAATTATATATTGACGCTCAGTTGCCATGCTTTTCTGAAAATTCGCCTTATGCACGGTACACGGCCCGGAGTTTCGGAATAAAAATTCGAAAATCTAAATACTTACGATATTTTTAGTAGATATTGTCATTGACATAACTTCTAGACACTTCAAAATGAGATGTCAATTTTTTTCAAATTTTTCTCAGGCCTCACTGCAATGTAATTTAAAAAATCGGAAAAAGTACAGCGCGGCGCTCATAGCGTGACCAACGGAGTGTTAATATTCTAATCAATCACTCAAATTGTTAGACAGTGTACCCAGGAAGCATCAATCAAGCAATAACAATTCGAATGAATAAAACCACAAACAAAAAAAAGCTTGATCTACCATTTTCTCCAAATGACCCGTATTTATCATTTCATCACCATTTCCTTCGAAATTACAAATGAATTTTTCAAACACAGTGTGGAGATTTTATTTAAAAAATTCATGACCCCATTGTATTTATTCCCAATGGATTTTTCCGAGAGTTGAGTTGAGTTAGTTCCAAAGAGTTATTCGTCGTGGTTGATCTTTTCAATCACATTCGTAAACATTCCTATTTTCATCAATGTAAAAAAGGAAATGTTTTCGTTTGACAATATTTATTCGCTTAAAAGAGCACATCGTAAGTATTTATATTTACACAGGGATCATATTCATTGCATGTATTTCGTTCGATAACGCATGATTGAAAGGCACTGGTTTTATTTGAAGAAGGAAAGGAAATGTTTCTGGGATTGAGAGAAGAAAAAAAAATAGATTGTTGAAGGAGCAACGATTATTTCGATAACCCCATGAACGGCAATTAGTTCTGTCGATAAATTTCCCCATTGAGTGAAGATGTATGTTCAGTTCTTTTCACGATCGTAGATGCAACGAGTGGATATTGAATATTTTCACGGAAATAATACTCTATTATATATATTCTATTTTATCGCAATTGGGTTATTTACAGTGTATCATTCATTTGAATATCCACAAGAATTTCTGTGTTGTCGATATGCTCATGAACCATTTAAATGCTTCAGTTCCATGAAATTCCATATTTATCATTGAAACTTGCGAAGCATGTAATTTGGATTTCGCCGCATCAAATGCGCTTCATCTGGCTTCATTTTCTTTGATGCAAAGGCAACACCAAATATTATTATCGAAGTTACGATTTATACTGAATATACAGACAAGAATTATAGTACTTATATAATTACTCGAAGGGAGAGATTCGTGACTCGGGTGAGATTAACGGGTTGTACGTGTTCATATCAAAACGAAAATTGCCATGTCATAGTGTTAATAACTGCAGTGGTAGATATCGTCGTGATGCTGTGGGGTAAAAAATAGTTTATTCAAGTTTCAGAATGTACAAGAGAGAGATAATCTTGCGATAAGTACAGAAAAATCTTGACTGTCAGACTTCACCTACGTTTGTCGCGGGTTTAATTCTACTTTGAACAATGTCAAGCCGATGAGGAAGTTCTAAAGAAACTTCTCGATGCATTTCAGCATTTTCTACTCTTGAAACTTGTGAATTTTTCAAGGTTTGAGAGTTACGAAAACTTCATTCAGCATTTTTTTATATGGTCAATTCGAGTTATCTTTACGGAGAGAAAAGTTAGATAAAAATTATTTAGAAAATCGCCGTAAATCTTACGATACAAAAGGTATAGTCGTGGAGCGAAATTGTAATTCATTAATAGTATAGTGTGTTACTAGTGCGTAAAGTTTCACTTTTTCACACGCACTTGTAATACATCCTATGTATTACGCACATTAAACCGTTTTGAAAAGTGTACTTTTGAGGTAGGTATCATAAAAAAATAGTGCGGAAATCCTCTATATTCCGAGTCAGGAATCAATTAATCGGTACAAATTTGCACGTGCTCGAATCCGAAATTATCACGGCGAATATTGGCGAATCTGAGTTCTGTTCTAAAAGAAATTGTAGAGTAAGAAATCGTGAATCGGATGAAATTTTTATTTCATAAAATTATAATTATTATTCTTTTGTCTTATTCAATTGAAAGTTATATTAGTCCAACGAGTGAATAGATGGTAATAATCCAGACGTGGATTATCACATGGTTGTGTAAATTTAAAGAGAGTTTTCATTACATCAAATTTATTGAATGAATTATTTTTTTTTGTTTATCTACATTGAAATAATTTTCTTTTCAATTAACTACCCAGATTTCTCTTAAGTTAATTTCATTATTATTTCATTATTATTATTATTTGTTTGAATTATTTTGAATGTTATTTCGGTTATTTCTCTATTATAATATTATTTCTCTCACCAACAAGAATATTTTGATGATTACTGAGGAATAGTTAAATAACAGCCCGAACAAAATTTAAATTCATTACGATAATTATTGCGGAGGCAACCAAGGTAATTATCTTTATTATTATTACTTGGAATAGCTAACGTGAGATGAAATCACATGGCGTCCAGGATTTATACTATTACAAGTAGAAAATTAACAGTAATTTAAGGAAAATAATTTAACAGTGCCCGAATATTTAGCATCAAAGAATTTTCCGTTAAATTGAATTATCGGGCAGAATAGAATTTCAACTTTTAAATCCGTTTTATTATTTTAATTATCCTCTTGATTATTCTTTTGATTATCATTTTTGATTATTATCTTGATTACAAGTCCCGAATGTAGTAGAATACTGAGAATATCATTGTGATCTCATTTCAACGTTACAAATAGCGCCCGAACAGGTTTAAGACCTTGAAGCCTAAGAATTGAAAATTCAATTCCAATCGTCGTAATTCAATAACAGTGTTCAGAGGATTTTGATCATCGTGACAAAACACGCAATCTTACGTTGTTCATATTTGGAAAAATATCGAACGTCACAAGGCCATCGAGACGAGTATTTTGAAGGAAAGAAAATTGAAATCGGTGGAGTAGATTTTGAGATATTCAGGAAAAACGAAATTTAAAGAAGTTGTTATTAAAATCATGATATACCATGATTTAAAGGAAAAAATTCTTCTTTGGCACGAATCCCGGAAAAAATAGACCGAGAGAAATTTTCAAGTTTGATGAGTTTTAGCATGTTTTGGAAATCTAGCCAATTTTTTCCTGGTCTATTTTTTCGCCTCTCAGTTTCGTTGGCTAGTGACTACGTGGGAATCATATAAAACTGGCTACTTTCTAGATATTTTGGAAACGCAATTTCTATCTGAGCAGTGTAGAATGTATTCGGCAATGCTAAAGCCTAAATAGCACGGGGACGAATCGCCGTGGAGCTGACCAAAGTCTCAGGGAAGCGTGTGAAGACCAGCCGAGAGTTGAAACGAAGTATTTCCAGCTGGGGGCCTATTCTCGAGTTTGAGGTGAACGGATCTGTGAACGGAAGTGGCTCCGTTCACGCATTTCGGTGGTGAACGAAAGTTTCCGTGAACGAATACTAGATCCACATGTGAATTAACTTCGTTCACGGAAGTCGTTTTCAATCACACACCGATTCCCAAGCCGCAAACTTCACAAGTCGTGGTATTCTGCATTAAAATGAATAAAAAAATTTAAAAAGTTCACGGTGATCAATCCGTAGAGGAGGGAAAACGGGCCAGTAATGCATCGGAAGAGCAGAAGGCCATGTTGCTTGAGTTTATTCGAAAACATCCACAATTAATTAGTGGTAAATTTTCAAACAGCGTCACGAAAGCATCTCTCCTCCAACTTTGGGAAATGATCACCTCCTCAATAAAGTGCCTGGTGGTGCAGTAAAAACTATTGCCCAATGGAAAAGGGTAAGTAAAAGAATTTATTATTTTAAGGTAATGTACCGAACACAATAGCCTCCACTTCCTTGAAAAGTCTTTTTGTCCAAAGGTTCAAATTAAATTTACAACAGAAAATGTATTTTGACATATTTTCCTAAAGCCCCTCATCACCAGACTCATTTTATGTCTACAAGAAAAAAAAATCATACTACAATTTCCAAAATTAAATCTTAAATATTCTCAAAAAAATAGCAAGAAAAGTTGAAATATACGCAATAATTTTGAGTTAAACGGAGCCTGACGCGTTGAGATATATTGGGACGGAGCTGAGGAAAAGATCATAATTGATTGGTTCTGTTCATAACCCTCATATCTCATTGTTATTGAACAGCCTTCCGAACTCATTTTCCTTTGGAAAATCTCATTTGGTTTGCTTAATTATATTTTGTAGACTTTCGCAGACCAAAAAAGGGCCATTAAGGGTAAATTGGCTGCTAACAATCGAAGTTTAAAAAAAACTGGTGGTGGTCCTTCAGAACATGAAGAGATAAGTCCAGAAGAAGAACGCCAACTTACGGCGATCGTCCCTAAAGTAGCTGTGACTGGGAATACAGAAATTAAGGAATCAGAAACACTTTTTGTAAGTATGCTTGAATATTTTACGGGCCTCTGATAAGTAATAATCACAAATTTTATGACTATAGGATTATAACGAAAGTAGGGCTCGCGATACCGATAATTTGGGAGAATTTGAGGATTTTTTGGAGAGCTGCGACGGACTTTTGTTACCTGCAGCAGAATCTAAAGATGATAAAAAGGTTCATGTGGAGATGGTCAATGAACACATTTCTCCAGTTGTTATTCATATTCCTGATACCAGTGTGAAACTCAAGAACGATGATGTTGACTTTGATGTGATACCTGACGCTGATTTTTCAATATCGAAAATTCATGACTTGATGACAAAGACAGACCTTCCATTGCCCCATTCAGAGGCTCCAGTGCCAAAGACAGAGCTTCCACTGGCTCATCCAGAGACTCCAGTGCCAAAGACAGAGTCTTCAGTACTCAACACAGAGCCCTCGGTATCAACAGCCGGAACTTTTCCTTTAAAATCAGGAACTTTTCTAACTGCTGGAGATGGAGATAAATCCTTTTCTGACTTTATTCCCAATCCCTCCAAAAAATGAAATCTGAGCAATCAGGTGAGATCCTTTGAATTTTTGTGGCACTTAATGCTAATATATAAATTATTCTACTTCTATTCCTCTACTCCCTTTTGTAGTATTTCCTGTTAAAGGAAATATCCGGTCAATGTCAGTATATCGCCAGGACGCATCACTACGTAATTCAGAGAACATTATCGCACTTTCAAGTGAGGAATTACAAATTAAAAAAAACTACTACCAACAAAAGATGTTTTTCCTGGTAAAGGAGGCTCGAGCAAAGTATTTGCAGTCAAGAGTACTGATGAATTTGAGCAACAAGTTACAGCAGTCATGGTGATTCGTCCTTGCACTTTTCATTTATTTTTTCTTATTGTTCTTATTGTTTTCTTTATTGTTTTTCAGTGTAATGCAGTGGTTATTTATCATGAGTCGATTCCGTAATTTTTGATGATTGTTCATCTACCTTGTAAATGAATGAGTTGAGGAGGAAACCCCAAAATACCTTTGTTGTTGCTGCATGTAGATTTTCTCGTTACGATTCTCAACGAAAATAGTGTGTATACATTTTCACCTAAAATCACCTATTATGGAAATAATCTAACATTTAACAAGTCAATTTCTAAATTTTTGTTGATTCAGCATTTATCTTGGACAAAAGTGATTTTAAGGAATAATGTTAACACATTTATTGTAGCTGAATGAATTTCTAACGAAATCTGTTTTTTGTCATTTTCTCTAAAAATCATTCATAATCAAGAAAATTCAATATCTAATAATGTGTTAAAAATGTACTCTTAACATTTTGCCACTTCACTACTGATTCCTTCTTTCATCGAATACAACCATATCTCATGAGTTAAATAAGTTAAAGTATTAGGTAATAAGTACCACGTTGTACCTGCGAGAGCATTCTCAAAGAGAAAGGGTGAGTCATTCAGTCCTATAAAAGAAGGCTATAATTATTGAACATAAACAAAACATGACTTAATCAGTGCAAATATAACAAACTATTAAGTACTATAAGAAGTATCATTAGTATTCCGAGCAGGCTGTAATTAGTCAATATTAAGAGGAGAGACGTTACCCTGTGCAAATGTGACAAAAGTATTAATAACATGTTAATGTACTACGACGTAATAATATGATAAAAAATAACAGCGGATGATGACTGATAAAAAAGTTTTAATAAAACCAAAAACATTTTTATAAATTGCTCAACATTTGTCATTCATTTTTCTCATATTTCTCTCTTTAGAATAATCCCATAAATCGATTCAGTTGTGTACAGGGAAGCATAAATGACTCCACTCAATGTGAGGTTCAGTGTCGGCAGATATTTCTGAATCTGATGAGGGAGGTAGCGTAATCTTTATAAGGACTTCTTTTGTTATCCTCAAAGCTCTGAATAAAAAAATCGCCATGAAAATTTTCTTATATCTCTCAAAATCTCAGATTTACTCAAAAATGCTGATTGTGAAGCGAAATTGATTCATTTTATTCTACCGCTTCACAACTGGGCAAAATAAATTTCAGGTGTGAATTATGTGTTCAGTGGTTTGTTAGTTTAATCAAACTTCTTTTTTAACACTGTTGAAATATTTTGTCTGGAATTTCCGGTACACTTCGAAAATTTCTATCATATTTAAGGTCCACTGAAATTGCAAGGAATTTCGTCCTTGAAAATTCAGAATTTCGCAGAAAAAATCATAACTGTGAATTTCAGTTATTTCATTCCCTAAAAATTAATAGAAACAATAAAATTCCGGTGAATATATTCTTGAATTTTGAATTTTTGTAAAATTCAGTATAATGGAGCAATTCCTGTTTCATTGAAAATTCAAATAAATTGAGGAATTCTCGTCTGTATTTAAAATTGTGGAATTTCCTTGAAGTTTCAGTGAAACGTGAAATTTTATAATTTTTTCCCCCCTAAATCGCATTTAGTGTGACTGTTCTGAAAATTAGTAGTCAACTGTCTATGAAATTTCATTTTTTTTCTAACAGTGTAGTCCCTAGATGAACCAGTCTCTGACAATGCGTTGACGAAGATTTCGACCTGCCGCTAATTCTGGATTCACACGTGCTATATGCACATTGACCTCATCCAGTTCTGCATCATTAATTATTCCATAATCTTGGTTGTTCACATACGGATCATCTTCTCCTGCAGGAAATAGGAATCCGTCCATGATCGCCATGTTGTGGAGAATGGCACAGGTGTTCGTAATTTTCGCAGCAGTGGTTGGATCGTAATGAAGAACACGATGTTTAAGTAGACAACGGAATCTCATTTTTAGAATCCCGTTGACACGTTCAATGATGGATCTTGCACAGCAAAATACTCTATTGAAGGCTGCTTCAGGCGAATCATCCAATGGATCTTTAAAGGGCGTCATAAGCCATGGACGCAAGGGATATCCTGCGTCGCCTAGAAATATTCATGATTTTTTATTTTTTATTTAAATTTTGTATTACTTTGCAAGGAAAGGAGAGGATTGAATTAAGAACGACATGTAAACCTTTTTACTCATAGACAAAACATTAATTTTGATAATTATGGAACTGGATCTGTAGTGAATAGCATTTTATATTACCTAACAAATAGAATCGTTCACCATTATAATTGTGCAATCTGCGCATCAACGGTGGAATGTTGCTATCGTTCCAGATGGCACAATCATTTGCACTTCCTGGATATCTGGCGTTGACATTTAAGATTTTAAAATCAGCATCACAAATCTGTCAGACATAAAACAGTGCAATAGCAGAATAATTGGGAACTAAAGATACGGCTGATATTTTTTTGGTTGGTCACTTGACTCACCAATTGGACATTCAAGGAATGATATCCTTTACGATTCACGTAGATGTTTTCAGGGTGAATTGGGTGAATAATGGCAGGAGGAACGATTGCGACATGAGTGCCATCAATACATCCAATTGCGTGAGGGAAATTAAATCGGCGGAGGAATCTGCAAATAGATGAGCTTATACTAAAGAATTTGAAAAAAACCCGGAATTTTACATAATGCGACAAGCCTCCCATCTACCTATCACGCGATCTTCGAACTTCATCAATATTCCTGTAGAATCTAACATATTCCCCGAAGATTTCATCACGATTCAAAACGTCGACGACTGTGTGAATGCATCTACTCACTGATGGCTGACTGATTGCCGAATATCGGCTTAACCCAATATCCAGTTAATAGCTACCAGTCGCAAAAAATCGTAATGCTGTGAGCACCTAAAAAATGAGTAATTTGCTACTAAAAAATAATTAATTAAGGTCACTCACAATTGAGTTGTCACTCAATATCTCGGAATCCAAAGGAGACAAATAGTATAACATTGTCATATATAGAAAAATAATATCTATTCCAAATTTTGTTAACTACAAAAAAAGTTCTTTGGCGTTGCATCGTGAAATCACTCATTATTGAGATAATCACGTAATTATTATCCCACAAAATTCAAATCGAATGTGATACTTTAATCAATTATGTAATTATCACCATAATAAGTGAATTTACGAGAAAATGAGAAAAAATTATTTAGAGCTGAGAAAATTCCTCACAAACAAGGTCTATTGACAATTTATCGTAAAACACCTGTTTACAGAGATGATTGTATAATTATTATTCACTTCATAATTTAGTAGTAAAGTGGTAAGGCACGATAAGCCTACTTCTATCTCCCTTAGTTTCAAAGATATTTGTAAAAAACTACCCCTAACGTCAACTCAGTTCGTTTTCTCATTCATCTGCTATTGGGTCATTTACACGATCCTCAATCTGAAAAGTGTCAATTTTTAACGACAATAATTCATAATAATAATGCAATTTAATGTCGTCTTGAACTTGGAAATCATGAGAAGAGTTTTTCACTAATTATTATTCATTTACTTACTTTCGTGCGAATATCCAACGCTGATCGTCTGGTTGGACCTGGTGCATATTGGCCAACAATATCAATCAATTGCAACACTCTTTCTTTAGTTAAACGATAAATTTTTATAAAATTATCGTTCGTAAGCTCCTCGAAAGGGTTGACAGCGTCATGAAAAAGTCGAGGACCGTAATCGTGATATTCGTCTTGTTCAAAATTTTGAAGTACATCGTAATAGATATATCTCCGCAAATTATCCATTTTTCAACTTATTATAAAACAAATAATTGAACTATAATAAATCAATTTAAACAATTAATGTTTAATGCTTCGTTCCCCAGAAGAGGTTAACTGTATCCTCATAAGAGTATACTCACGTGTGAATCGAAAACGACATCCGTCAACGAAATTGATTCACATGTGAATCTCGGATTCATTTACGAAAACTTTCGTTCCCCAACGCGATACGTGAACGGAGCCACTTCCGTTCACAAATCCGTTCACCTCAAACTCGAGAATAGGCCCCCTGAAAACGTTCAATTACGCGGAGAGTCATTAATTGAACCGTGGGATCTCTGCTACTCAAGAAATCTTTTTTATACACAAGTATTTAAAAAAAAAAACAATCCAAAAACTTTGAGACCAGATTTGCCTTTGATATTTGGTGGAATAGCTCATATAGAATAAATATTCCAATAGATACGGAAACAGAAAGCTCCTCTTTTCATAACCAAAGCAGTTCTGAACAACCCGATACACAACTCATTCCTCCATATGATAACCACAAAACCACATTTGTTTACGGTAAAATAAATTTTAAAAAGTAATGAATGTTAGTTTACAAAGCATTTGATATCAAGCGCAGGTTTGAATAATGTATGTAGAAAAGCAGTTTGGGTTGGACACTGGCATGAGCGTTCTCCCTCGTCTCTCTCCTTTTTATTCAATTCTCCTTTTTTTATACCTCGAGGTTTCAATAAAATTCTTCATTTTATCTTGAGGAAGACGACAACGAATATTGGTTCGCGACGATTGGAAGGTACGATTGAATTGGAGCACCGCTTTCCACTTCGTTCCCATCCACTCCATTTTATTTCGTATCGCGAATGTCGACTACCGTCGTTTCTCTCGGCGTATTCACTCAAGACGGAAATCGACATGGAAAGCTCGTTTGATTCTCCGTATATGTATACTGAGTTCGTTTGTGAATCTGTAGTTTGACTCTGAAAAAAGGGGGGGGAGAGGAATTTCATATAGATGTTATCAGATATCTTTATTGATATAATATTTGATATAAAACGAGAGGAGAAAGAGTAAAAAAAACATATTAACAGTAATTGGATGTTTTACCAATAAATCGGGCGGATAAGCTCGAAAATGTAATGAATTTTTTGGTAAATGTTAAGAAAAACCTCCTCACCTCCGATCTTTTTCAAATTTGAACCATGTGTTTAGGGCCCTAAAACTAGGCCCCACACATATTTTTCAAGTGTCGGAAACGATTCCAAAGGGTTGAAATTGAGCCACGCGATCTCACCGCTCTTTGCATTACCCGGGACCAACCACGTGGAGGTGGCGGTGCTCTGGTCCCTCGACAACACATTTTAACATATAAAAGACAATCAGACAACACAAAGATGGATGAGGGGTAATCTAGGCCAAGCAACCCACCTACCACCCACCCCGAACACAGCCGCGCAGTCCGCCACTGTACCACCTTACAGCTTATATTAAATTTAATAATAATAATAATGACTCACGACTATGCTCGAGGTAGGGGAGGGGCAATTCAGCCCGTCCCCCACTCAGGTGAGATGACAGATGGTTTATAATGCCTAGCTACAGTATTAAAGAATGTTTCGAACCTGTCGGCTAACTTTACGGAGCGCCTAAACATGAATTCTGCCAGACATCCGTGGTCGTGTTCCTCGCAGGTACCGTATCTCGGGAGGTCGCCCTTCAGGTCTCTCCACGTCCTTTCAATCCCCTGCATGTGAGCTCCTGTGACCTCATCCACGAAGGCGACAGAGTGATTTACCGTGAGGTGGCTGTATCCTTCATGTCCCAGGCACGCGTATGCCCTCCACTGATCAGAGAAGATCGTCGTTCTTGGTCGAATCCATCTCCTGATGATCGCCGTCAGGGTTCTAGCTCCCCGATCGGGCACCACGGTGATAGAAAGGGCTTTGGATTCCCTTTCCATTGCACCAAATACTCATCTTCCATCGATAATCCGACCTCTGTTATATTTCCTGTGGCCGACCTTGGTCTCGTCGATTTCCACAACAACACCCGGTCCGCCTAACCTTGTGGAATGGTTTTCACACCAGTCCACAAGTGCTTCACGGATGAAGTTGGACCAGTCAACCACAGTAGGATGTGACAAGCCGAGGGCCCACTCCAAGAATTCTTGTCGTGGGAGACTTGTCGTGAGGTATAAGGCTATGAATTTCATAGCCTTTGGGATGGGTATATGCGAGTACATGAACCATGAACCATGGTATGCACTCAGCCTGGTATCGCACTGTCGAGACACTTTCCTCCTGTGGCCATCAACAGTGTGATATCTCCTCCGACAACTAAACTGATCACCTTGATCATTGAGGGTCATAGGTTCACCACACTTGTGACACACCACTTCACTTAAAATCACATTTTTTGTACGCAAGAACTGAAGAGCTCTCTCCCGATCGGAATAAAATTCTAAGAGAATTAGAATTTAGAAAGAAAACATTTCCGCTTCACCCAGCCGGGAATCGAACCCGGGTCTCCCAGATACGCGCCGGGCACTCTTANGAAGAGCTCTCTCCCGATCGGAATAAAATTCTAAGAGAATTAGAATTTAGAAAGAAAACATTTCCGCTTCACCCAGCCGGGAATCGAACCCGGGTCTCCCAGATACGCGCCGGGTACTCTTACCGACTAAGCTACCGGGAACCACAGAAGTTCACTCTCAAATTCACCTCAAACACCGCCTAACCTCCTTTAGGCATTAAAGAATTCTAAGAGAATTAGAATTTAGAGAGCTCAAATATCGTTTCTAAATGCATGTTTATTGCACCGTAGAATAAGCACAACTGACCACACTCTCGTCGGGTGCCCGTGTTAATCCCCCGAATAATCGCAACAGTGCCTAAAATGTAAACAATACGGCACGAGTACTGTACTCGGCAGCACAATACGGTAACACGACATTCTTACGCGCTAGACACGATGGCATTCTTAAAAATTCACCACACCTCAGGAATGCATTTCCGACACTTGATTTTTCGAGATTCGTAATCCGCATACCTAATTTAATCGATTTATCATTTTTAAACTCGATTTTCGTCTAAGGAGGTCTTTCCTAACATTTACCAATAATTAATCACCGAGAAGAAAAAATGAAATTAAAAAGTCATTAGAGAGATGATTTATTAATTATCATCTAAGAAGACAATCATGCATGATTTAAAATATTTCTGTGCACACGATTGCATGGCCAAGCTTGGAAATTGACATTTTTCATTCAGCAAAAGAATTGTTGCATCACTTCACCAAATTAAGGGAATTTCATGGATCGAAAATACCATTTTTTATGTAAGACTATCACGCCGGAACAGATAATAGAATTATATCTGAATCAAGTGAATTATGCTTGATGTGATGGAATATTTTCGATTTTGGATATTCTTTTTTCCGCAAAGAATTTTTGTGATTGTCTATTCTACCAAAAGTTAATTCTACAACGACAATGCAAGAGATAATAGTAAGATCGAGATACGCGGCAGCGTATCGGCCAAGAAAAGTTTTGACCGACTGAGCAAAACATCAGGCCGAACGCACCGCGTATTATCTCTATCGATACATGACAGAACTTCTCCCTCTACTACCTCTAAATGATTTACATTCGGTATAATGAAAACGGGACGACAAATCGGGAAAGTGTCGTTAGTTACATTATATAAATCGCCTATGAGCTTTTCAACGGTGTAACTATGGTATTTTTTGGATTAACAGTAAAAAAGATACGCGCATAGCAACGGGTTGATATTCACATTCTCGCGATTCACATTATAAAGTCGGAGAATTAAGTTATAACGTTGGCAGCGCCGGTCCAACTGAGCCTTATATCCAACGTTGAAGTGTTGCCACCAGTGTATTTGAATGTGGATTGTGATGTTGTTATGGAGAACCACGGAAAATGTTCTTCTTCACGTTAAATCACTTATTAGAATAAAACGGAAAATCGACTCGGTGTTATATTTTGTTTTCTCTCGTCGAAAATTCGAATTTCATCCCGCCATATCTATATTCATATGCGGACCTCGGACATAAAGGTAGTTTATGCACTGTTTGTGAGGTTATCGGTTTATGTTTGGAATGTGACAAAAGGGAGATGTGTCGAAAATATTGTGTGATCAAGTATTAAATGTCCGTGAATAGTTAAATTCGAAAAGAAAATATTTATTTTTCTCCGAGTGTAACAGAAAAAAAAATTCACTAAATTAAGTGACAGTGAAATGCGAACAATTTTATGATTATTTAGGAAAAATTAGTAGGAGACGGTGGGATTAAATGGACACTTTGAACCCTTTCCAAAATGTTGATGTCTTATTGAAGTGTTGATGAAATAGATTTTTTTTAAAATTAAAGTACAGTCAACCCCTTTGTAATAAGCTTAGACTGAGCTCAATCGATAAATTTGTTCCTTGGTTATAAATATTGAAACAAGAAGTCAGAAGAGTCCATTCCACCCAATGTTTCCCTAATATTAAAAAAAAAAAAATGTTTTCAAAAAGAATTCTCTGTGAACATTTTGGTCCACTATTTCTATAAGGAAATCAATTCATCTCTCTACGAAATACAATCCATATAGGAATCATCAGAGCAAAAATTGAATGAGGAACCAAATCAAGTCAGAAAATTNAAATTGGTAAAAAGAGTAGAAAAAATTCAAATAATGAGTTTTAACTGATTCAAATGCGCCAGTGTCTGGGCGGGCACAAGATCATTGAAACGATTATGGTAAACTATGGAAGAGACCAAAAGAACAAATGTTTTTGTAAAAAAACTGGGCCAAGAAAAAGTTTTGTTTGATTCCTACTGAGAAGTCGAAGTTTTTGAAAAATACATAGAAATAAAACAGGAAGCCAAGTTAGGAATTTTGAATAAATGGTGATAGTGCACAATCAGGTTTCTATAAGAAAAATAGTTCTCAATGTAATAAGTATTCTAAAAAAATTCTCCATGAAATACAAAATCAGTAGGAGCAGGACCAACGTTCTTGGCGCGGAGCTTTTCAATTCACTGTCTGTATCAATCTACTCCTCCATCCTTTGATCCGCGCTAAGGACATTGGTCTTGCTCCTACTGATTTTTTATTTCATGGAGAATTTTTTTAGAATACTCATTCCATTGAGAACTATTTTTCTTATAGAAACCTGATTGTGCACTATCGCCATTTATTCAAAATTCCTAACTTGGCTTCCTGTTTTATTTCTATGTATTTTTCAAAAACTTCGACTTCTCAGTAGGAATCAAACAAAACTTTTTCTTGGCCCAGTTTTTTTACAAAAACATTTGTTCTTTTGGTCTCTTCCATAGTTTACCATAATCGTTTCAATGATCTTGTGCCCGCCCAGACACTGGCGCATTTGAATCAGTTAAAACTCATTATTTGAATTTTTTCTACTCTTTTTACCAATTTTTTTTTTTTTTTTTTAAATTGATGAAGCTATACGTGTTTTTATTTCGATGAAAACGTTTTAATCCTCTACGGGTACACCACTTGGGCGGTCCAGCCCTGCACCGGGGTGGTTTATTACCACACCACCATTGCTGCATTCACCGTTAGTTAGCAACACAACAACAAAATATTACATCTTTATGATATCCTCTTCAAAACAGATGTTGGCTGACTATGTGGGGTACACGGAGAAAATAAAATGGTAAAAATTTCCATAAGGGAATCCGCACATAGTAAACGTTACAAAAGTTTTGTAAGTAATACTAAGGACATAGTAACGACTACCATGGAACATCGTAATGGTTACTATGGGGCATAGTAAGCTCCTCAATGGTGATAGGTACTATGGACATAGCAATAATTACTACGTTACATAGTAGAGCTCCCTATGTTACGTAAAATGTCCTATAACACATGAGGAAATTATTCTAAATAATTAAATACCATCCAGGAATGAAACAGGAGTATATCAATGTTAGAGACAGAAATATCATTAATTCAGAGAGCTCCCAATAAAGCCCATTAAAACTTAAATTAAATTTATAGTTGCATTTTTATTCATATCAAATGAATAGTTTTATAAATATAAAATGCTTTTTTCATACAAGTAATGATTTTATTAGTTAGAAATGTGGAATCATTGTTTAGATGGCGAAGGAAAAGTATTTATTGATGTGTAATAATATAATTGAAGCTTTATTATTGAAATAAGAATATAAATTTCGACTAAAAATATTGTAGAATTTAATAGTAAAATTCCAAATGACGAGTTCAATTTGTTTAATTTTTTTAAAGAGTTTGAGCCTTATAAGCGTTTTGAGTTTATGAACGCATGAAAGGGCAATCAAGAGGTTATTTTAGAGATACGTCCTATGTTCATAGGGCCATTTTCCATTCACATGGTAGACATTCCTATCTCACATAATAACCATTATCATCGGATATAGTAATCATTACCATGTAACATGGTAAGCATTACCCTGGGACATAGTAAGGATTACTAAGTATTGAAAACCCTTTTACTATGTTACCATAGTAATCTCTCCTATGACCATGGTAATATTTACTATTTAATTCTCTCCGGCCATAGAGAGAAAATGCGGTGGGGTGATGAGTAACCCCAGCGTATTCGTAGAGGGTTGATTATGTCGTCGTCGTATAGCCAAAGGGGGGTAAATGGTGTGAATACGCATAGCTGTTACACCCCTTTGCCCCTTTGAATAATTCATTCATCCAAAATAAATCCTCTATTAGATTTAAATAAATCAGTTATTTGATTTAAGTGAAGGATTATTAAATGTACAGTCTAATGAAGTCTTCATTGAGATGAGAGGATCATTCATTTGTACTAAAAAAAATATTTAATTCAAATGAAACATTCTTCTGGTTATGCACCCTTTTCATCGGAGTTTTACGTCTCAAAAATACGATAAACTTGATCTGATTCACGTCGTTAGCCCCAGAGATGTTAATTAAGGACAACAACGTTTTTCATTAATTAAGAACATGCGTTCTCTCCATTCATTATTACCCCCCAATTCGTTATTATAAATTTCAACCAAATTTAATGGCATTCTCCCTCCCACTTTTTAGGGAGAAATAAAAAAAATTATAATGATGTATGATAGGGTGTCGTGAGTTTTCCGGATCACATTAGCCGTGGAAGGAAGAGTAATCCGGGTCGCTATTTCTGCACATTCTTTTTTTCAAATGCATTTCTACAATTCTTTGTCCCCTTTTTCCAAACATAATTCCGTTTTTCTTCAACATATACTAGCATTATACTATAATATTTTAACGTGCTTCCTGACCGAATTGTCCGGGAATCCGGAATATATGCAAATTAAAATCGTTCTAGTTTCCACCATTGCGCGCCCATCGTGGCGCCCCCCCCCCTTCCGCTGCACTCCATTCTCCCCCTCCCCCCTTCCCCCAGTCGCCCGCTCCGTTCGACTATAACGACCAGCGGTGCTTGATATATGATCTCTTATGAACTATCCACTGAAGAAATATAAAAATTCTTTATTTATCTCCACCCGGTGGTACTTTCTCACTATAACAACCGGGTAATGGCACCACCAAATGTTCTTTTCGCAGCGGGAAAAATTAATCTTAAATCATCAATGGTAAATTACGCCGTGAGGCAACATTAAGTGGATTTTTCTTTGGGTTAAGTTGGTTGAGTCATTAGTGGGATTGATGAACTGGTGATTATTCAAATTCCGGATTCCGAATTATAAAGAAATCCCATCTTTAATGGAGTAATTGAGTTACCCAGTGATTCGAATAATCCCTGGCGCTTTAGTCTTGGCTAATTTATGGAGATGGCGCTGTGACCAGGCAGTATTCCACTTTTCAGATAAATCCACAACCGGGGGAATCACATTTTTTTCATGGTAACCTACTTGTGTTACCATTCATCGATAATGAAGATTTTATCTCTCGAAAAAAGCTAACAACTCCAATCGAATTGAAATCTTTCGCAAGCGAAAAAAATCTCAAACTCTGTTTTTCTTTCAACTCCATGTCAACATTATCGCTCCTTCCTAATGATGCTTCCGACTAAAGTTTCCATCTCCAATAATCACTGATGCATATCCGCTTTTCCCAATCACTGAAGGTAAATGTATTTGTCGAGGTGAATGATCCAATTAAGATACATGAATTTCTCTCAAGCAAAACAGTATTGATAATTCACTCAATACCCTGTCATGCATAAATTACTCATTCATCAATTATCTCTGCAATTACGTCAAGATGTTGAGATAAAATTTGACTCTAACTCGTCATTCCTTCTCTCCTCTGCATCACAAATACTTCCCATCAGTGATTCATTTCCTCGGGTTCACACGTACTGTATAACTGTACTGACAATGACAACTATCGATTGCTCACCTCATACTCTCTCCTCTCAATACTAAACACCCTACAGAACCTTTTCTGTAGCCCCCAATACCATTCTTCTCCTCTCCCTCCCGCCATCGTCCTCCCATTGTGACCGACAAATGGCAAGCGAAACGCCGCTACGTTCCTATTTCAGAATTAAATTGACGATGTAATCTCTTAAATTCATTTTTCATCCCCTCGAAAGTCCATCAATTCATTTCCAATTTATTCCTGTCAATATTCGACTATCAAAAAAGGTCGGAGAGAAGGGAAGATGATCTGTCCCCTCCCCCTCCCCCTTTCCCTTTCTCGACGCCCTTCATCAAAATCAACGAATGAATACATCCAAAATGAAAAAAAAGAAAGAGGACCTAAAAATGAAAACTCATAGAAAGGGAAAAAAGAAAAGAAGAAAAATGCAACCGAAGTGAGAGAGCACGAGGAAATCTGACCGTCGAATATCGAGCGGTGAGGCTCCCGGCGGGAAAGCGGGGGTGCGCACATGCAGTTTCTGGGGTAGTTTGAGCTTGAACGCATGCGCCTTATCAAACATCCGTTCACTGACTGTCTCTTTTCCAGTTTTCCTCATTCCGTATTTCCCTCATTGCTTATGTACTCAACTTCCCCAACCCCCACCCCTCGCCATTCCATAGAAAACCTGAAATGTCGCTTTGGCGCATGCGTATCTACCACTAAATCTCTCCATCCTCCTCGGAAGAACAACGTTGAACGTTTATTGAAGTGAGATCGCCCATAAAAGCTACAGGACTCGATGGATATTCCAGGGTGGGGTAGACTGGTGTGGGCATTTGCGGAGTCGGAGGAGGGTGTGGTAGAGGGTAAAATGGTAGAAGAGAGTAAGGAGGAGGATAACGATGGTAAGACCAGGAGCGTTGTATAGGCACGTTTAAACGTAGAAAACAAGGGGGAGGTATGGTCTTGTATTCCAGTGTGCAGCGGGCGGGCATCGCGGCGGCGGCGGCGCCGTTATGCTGCTCCTGTAAAAACTCCTTTTAGAACGCGGTGTGTAACAGTACTCGTCATATGCATTTTCACGGTTTAATCGTCGGTGTCAACTTCAATTCACCAGCGTTGGAGACGTGACGATATAAAGGGTGGGATCTATGAGGATTGAAGGCAAAGGTGTATGCAGGATGAAGATAATTTTATTGACAAGCACTCGTGAAAAAAATTGAATTAACAAAATAAATAGGAAAAATCTCCGGATTAAGCTGACAGTTAAATAGAGTGGTGTGAGTTATTGTGTTATGTACTAATACAAGAGATTCAAATCAAAATAAATAGAGAGGGAGAGAGTGACGAGACAAGTTGTCAAGGTGAGGCTGTGGAGATATTGTGAGAAGGTGGAAAATTGAGGAGAATAAGAGGAGTGAGCAGGAGTTGTAGAAAAACCGAAGTGGAAGAAGTGGCAGAGGGAGCTGCCGCACCTACTCGCGCTTCTTTCGCAGCCATACACACACTTTTGGGGAGCGAAGATGCAACGGACGAGAGTCTACACGAGCCCCGAGACTCCCTGATAAAAACTTTATTTGGATCCGCGTACGTGCGGAGACAAATGGCTATTCACCGTTTGTGAAAAGAAAAGGTACCCACTTTAAATCTTCTTCAGTGGGTAAGAAAAAATTTAAAAAGACGATTCCACTCAGAGTGAATCCCGGGACTTACTGGGCTCTGGGGGGGAGGGGGGGGGAAATTCACATCTCCACAATGCCCCAGTGCTGATTTCAAAATCTGGAAACAGGCCCCGGGGTGTTATCGTGATAATTACCGAGTTTCGGGTGTGCGTGTCAACTGTGACCTGTGACTGAATTTAATTGCATGTAACTGTGGGTGGGGGGAGGAGGAGAAAAAGGGGATTGGAGGAGTTAATCTAGTGATTTATACGTATGCGTGGAGAAACAGTATGAATGTAGACGAGTTTGATACAATGTGTTCATGTAATGGTTGATGTTTTACATGTGTCGTAAATGGTGTACAGTGATATTGTTGGTGTTTGGGTGGTGGCAATTTTAGCCGTACACCGTAAATATAATCGAGAATGTCGGGCCACAAAATTAGAGTAACGGGTAAGATAATGGCAACCTTATTCGTTCTCATCGCAGCAGCAACATCGTCCACGAGGGGCCATCGTCCTGCCCCAAATAATCCAGCACAACTGGTACCCAGTACGGCCTCACCCTCGTCATTGTACATGAATGGTGGTAATCTGACTCATCATCACAATGTTCATCAGAATAAAGCACCATGGGATGGTTTCAATAGTACAATCCATCATTTAAATGCACACGTCAAGGGACATAATAGAACTGATAATGAAACTGAGGAGAAAGTGCCACTTTTTCCAACTGATTTGTTCACTATTGAGGAGAGACAGCGTGGTGCTGTTATACTACATCTATTAGGGGTTATATACATGTTTGTTGCCCTTGCCATCGTCTGTGATGAATTTTTTGTCCCATCATTGGATGTTATTATTGAAAAATTGGAAATAGCTGATGATGTTGCTGGTGCTACATTCATGGCTGCTGGGGGTTCAGCACCAGAATTATTTACATCGGTTATTGGTGTGTTTGTGTCATTCGATGATGTTGGCATTGGTACCATTGTTGGTTCAGCTGTATTTAATATTCTGTTTGTAATTGGTATGTGTGCAATATTCTCAAAAACAGTATTGTCACTCACATGGTGGCCATTGTTTCGTGATTGCACATTCTACAGCGCCAGTTTACTAACGTTAATATACTTCTTTCGGGATAACTTTATACATTGGTACGAGGCACTTGTATTATTCTGCTTCTATCTGGCCTATGTTAGTTTCATGAAATGGAATCAACCGATGGAGAAACTCGTCAAGAGGATATTGTACAGAAATAAAGTAACCAGGGTTAGATCGACGGATCAGCTCATGCCATCGGTGAGTCTATTTGGTTATTTTGGTGGATGTTGAGTTTGCTGATGAGGAATGGAGATTTTTTTCATATTTTACGTGCTGCATCTAGGTGCATTCTGTGTTATCATTGACATTCATCATCCCTCAGGTTTAATCCACTGGATATTTTCTGTTTTGTTCCTTTATTTGGGCTCAATTCTATCGAGATTTTTTTTCTAGCGAAATAAATGCGAATGAGTTCTTGATATCACAGATCAAAACATATCGGAGAGGTTTTTTAGTGATAAAAGCCCATTGACATTGGCAATGGTATTGTTGAGAAGTCCTTCCTCTCTCTAGGACGTTTTTCGATACCCCAGCACGTAAAGTACAATTGGATGTAATCGAATGGGTAGTAACTGCGAAAAAAAAGAGAGAAGGAGAAACAGAGTGTCATTTATTACCCTCAGGAGTTATTGACTGACTCTTAATCAAAAATTTATCTTCAATGGAATAAAATGGATAAAAATTTATTAAACCATTGCGAGTGAGATGTTGGAGTAAGGGGAGGTGAAATTTTATAGGGAAATTACTGATGGAAGATGTCGGATACTGTTGACCCTCCAGGATTTTTTTTATTTGAAGGGGGAGAAAATAAAAACTAGCACTGCAGCAACTTGGCTGTAAAGCCGCACCAATCGATTCGCCTTTCGATGCTCAACCCCCCCCCCCCC
>NW_021680490.1:608114-629476 GCF_001412515.2 Diachasma alloeum | reverse complement strand
CCCCCCCCCCTTCCTCCTCCCCATCTCATCCACCCCCTTTACGTTTTACTAGAGCTACTGGAGTGAAGCGTGTTTTTTTAAAACCTGTATCTAATTCATTAGTACTTCATTTTCCATAAACTTGGCACCTAATCCATAATATAAATTCCATTTCCTGGCGCTGTACTACTACGACTTGTCCCCCACAGCTTGAAAATATATATATATTGTATATATGTATAAATAAAACTGGGCATCGGGATTTTGGATATGTGCCCAGAGAGCGTGTCAAGTTCCATCTCTTTGCCTAGCATCCACTTGACAAAATGCACCATTCATGTTGAATTTTGTAATAAAACCTGGGGTGTTATATTTTGCTGAATGTAGCAAATATCTCGAGATTGAGTGACAAATGTGGCCTCATATTTCAGGCGATCTAAATTAACACTATCAACTTTTTCAATAATTCAGGAATGAAATGGTAGAATAAGACACGGAAAGAAAAATATATATATATCCGGATCGGATTCGTACAGGGTGTCCCAAAACTCATTGGGAGACGAAAATTCTAATGAATATTTTTGTCTCTAATGCTTTGTTTATGAGTTATCAATAAAAAGCGGATAGCCAATCAAATGATTTTCCCCGATAGTGAAATCGTACCCCCTCTCCCATTGAAGGCGGTGTTATGATGGCATTGAAAGTCCAATCGATTACAACCAATTTCATCCCTACACGGAGAAAAATGTCCAGTAAAAATTACGGAACTCACAATTCGCTCACCGATTACGGAATCGACTCAGAAAATTTAAGTGACGGTATCGTAATTTTTCACAGGAGATTCAGATAAAAATTACGGAACACTCTGGAAAAATTCCGCGGCAGTTCCGTAAAATTTCCTACATCCACAATTCGCTCCGGAATTACAGAAAAGATACGTAACTTTGATTGAATATTTCTCTCCGTGTAGGCATTAAATGAGAGCAGATATATGAATTTTTTATGTTGAATCTAATTTCCACCTGCCCATTGCGTGTAGGAATTAAATGACTTACGCCGCGGTGAAATTCGTTGCGGGTTTGTTCACCCGGTCATGGTGATAGGTAAACCATTTTTTTCAGATCATTGTTATTAAAGATATCCCAGTATCTTTTACAATTTGGTACAGACCGCACTATAGAGTCAACCATTTTCAAACATTAAATTTGTTAATTAATTTGCGTGAGAAAAACTTGAAAAAAATCATGAATATTCAGCGTTGTTAAAAATATATTTTGCACGGAACTATCATTTTTTCAAACATCCATTGTTTATAAATAAATAATTGAAATTGCTCAACCTTCCGACGAACTAATTTTTTTAGGCACGAGATCGATTTCTCGTAAAATTTTGAATATGAATAAAGTTACGATTCCGAACAAATGATTTTTATGGTAGAAAATTGATCGTTTATAAAATATTTATAGACAATGCTTATTATTTCTTAAAATTGCAAAGTGAACTCTAATTTTTTTTAGATTTTTAAAAATCTTTCATAACGATTCAGTATCGAGATTCAAATTTCGTTCTGCAAAGTTTAAATCATAAAATCATTGAAAAAGGTCCGGAACCTAAGGCTCAAATGAAAGTTCTGATATTCGACTGTAAAAGTATAAAAGCATTTCACTGAAGAAAAAATCCTTCAGGATATCCAAGCAGTTCAGGTTTTTTTTTCTGGGAGAAATTCTCTTCATAATTTATCACATTGACCAAGAGTATTTTTGAAGCACAATATCAACCTTAATTTCGGAACATTTTTCCGAGAAAAAAAATTTCTGGAAAAATTAAATTTAACACATTGCGTTCATAAGATCTGTATACTCCCAACTTCAATCTGTGACGTGGGAGGTTTTCTACCTCCCTTAATCAAGTCGCCTTTCGACTTGAAAACTTATGCCGACTAGTCTCGGTACCAGCTCACGGGGAGTTCGCCCATTTAGGGATGTTTAAGGGAGGATTGATAAATGTTCTCTCACAATAACCGAACTCGGGTGGATATAAGGATGAGTATCCCGAGTGGAAATTCCGGTCAGGTCTTGATCAAGTTCGGATCAGGTTAGACCTGACCACTGATCAGGTATTGATCAAGTTGACGGATCCGGTCTTGATCAGACATGTTACACCTCTGACCAATCCAGATTTGATCAGGACGAATGGATCCGAACTTGATCAAGTCAACTGTATGAAAACCGGATGACCTGTCTGTGAGTATCGATAACAATTATCAATGATAATTAATCCAAAACAAAAGATAATTCAATTCTTTCACCGTAGGCTGCCTCTCTTAATGAATCTCTACTGTTATTACCTCTGAAAAAGCTTATTATTTTTTTACCGATGCTAGGGATCGAACCGGGGACCCTATGATTGCTAATCCTATGCCCTAACCACTACGCTATCTCGCTATTACTATTGAGTAAACTGTACATTGCCTATATGCTTTGTATCGGGGTATTCGTTGAATTTACGATTATTCCTGATTTCGCGGATGTGCGTGTGTATTCTCAAAGATGAAATATGGTCAATTAAATTTTTATTTATTTCATTAATGAATAATAATAATGATAATAACAATAACACTAATAAATAAATAGACATTTGGTGATTTTTTTTTCTCAAAATCATTTGCGTGTACGTTTGACACTCCTCTAATACGTATTTACGGCATCATCCCTTCCCATCATAATCATCGGTTCCCTTACCCGGGTAGAAATTCAACCGGGGATTCAGCCGCAACTCGGGTGAGCGCGAGCTCAGTCTCGGCTTGCCGCTTGACCCGAGTTCACGCCGCGACACATCGCTCCATACCGGCTCATAGTCGAACGCTCATCAGACGGCATAACCCGGCACTTGAGTTTGAGCTGTGGCTCAACGCTTAGAACTCAGCTCCGATTGAGTCGTGTCGTTTCGAGTGGAGGGTGGAATAGAATGATATTTATGCATTTTTAGAATATCGATTTAATATTTTAATACTTTGGAAAATTCTTGTCTTCTTGCTATAAAAAAATGGAATTATACTGAACTTTCTACAAAATTTGAAATTTACAGATTTTTCCCTCTGTCATCGAATACAAAACCTGGCACTTTCTCTAAGAATTCCTATTGAATTTCTATTGGAGCTCTATGAGAATTCTATTTAAGTTTTATTGTAATTCTATTGAAAAATTCTATTTTTTTTTGCGTCAATTCCATTGAAAATTATGCAACTTTCCCCTGCATTTTTAATAGATATTTGTTTGTAGAAAAAAATCCATTTATTTTTCTAAATAATTTATTCTGTTAGGATTTCTTCCACAGAAACAATTGGGCATGAATTTTCCAAGTTTTGTTCCTGCATTTGATGAAAAGAAAAGAAGAAAAACCGAGCGGAAAAAACTTAGAAATCTTACGCCTAAGAAAATCTATAGGAACATAAAAACCTATTTACTTTCTTGCACTAAATTTTACCTTAACAAAAAGACTCTATGAAGTTGCATAATCTTCTATAGAAAGCGCTAGGTTTTTCTGTTGAATTTTTTCATGCGTGTTATTTTGGCATACCTGTATTCAACATTTCCCTAATAAATCGTAGAATATTCTTAGAACTCGTAGGCCTATCGAAAAATGAAGAATATCCTCTCCTGTAGCGTTGATAATTAATAATAAAGGTTCGTTAACGTTTTTCAAGTGATTATTTTTCTTGATTTTGTTTGTTGTATTCGCGAGAAAAAAGAAAGTTTTGACTACGTTTCAGTGAATTGTTCTACCTTGTATTTTCAGATTAATCCCATTCGATTAGTTAATATCACGTTATTTCTGATGAGCTTGTGATTGTTCATCTGAAAAAGCATGACATCTTCACATTTATTCGATTGTTTTTTCACTCAAATCACGATGCCATCGGACCAGTCAAATCATTATTGAGGTTAAGTATACTGGGATTGAGTAATTGGAGATGAACCTGAGGTTGAGCAGTGGCCATTCAACTAAAGCCCGGGGAAGCGTTTCGCATAATAGTCTAACGCTGGGCTGTGAGCGCGTGACGCGGCTCAACCTCGGGTAGATGTGACGCGCGTGGAGTTTATCCCAAGCTGGGGCGGAGTGGCGTATTTCTAGCTGGGATACGGGTTCCGAGCCGAGCTCGAGCGGCGTGATTTCTACCCGGGTTCTGTACATTTAAGAGGGGCTGGCTGTTAATTAAACGGAATAATTAAATTAAATTCATTAAATTAAATTAATTTTATTTAATTTATTTTAATTATAGTATAATGATTCTTTTTAAGGATTGAAAATAATTATTGATAATGGTCGATAAAACTTAATTTGAATAGTATAATAATAGTTAATTAATTTGTCCGAAAAACTTATGAAAATTAATGTCAGGTGGACCGGATCTGAATCTGATCATTTTCTCTTCAATTGACCCCGTACAAATGCCGATCAAACACATCAAATCCGAATTTGATCAAATTGGGGACAGGCAGTCGACCTCAGAGTGAGATCGTGCCTACCTAATCAGAACTTGATCTGAATCACCCTGCAGTTTTTCGGATCCGATCTACTGGATCAAAATTCGGTCAGGTTCTCATCAGGCATTATCTAATCATGTCTACCTGATCAGAACTTAATCTGAACCCGCCTGTAGTTTTTCGGATCCGATCTGCTGGATCAGAACTTGGTCAGGTTCTCATCAGGAATCACCGGATCAGTCGGACCTTACAAAAACCTGATCAAGTTCTGATCGTGCTTCAGGTGGGCCTGAAGCAATTTCCACTCGGGATATTTAACTGAATCTAATAGTTGAACACAAAATGATGTCAATACGGGGTTCGGTTACGCGCGTGGATCTAAGATTTTTGGTGAGAAGTAGACATTCGTTCCAGTCCAACTCCTCCCGTACTCTGCAGAACCAAGGGGCCCCAGAGACACTTCAGCCCCAAAAATGCTTAGATAAGCACTCTCACGGTTTTGGTCGTCAGTACTATTTAGACATTGTCACTGAAAATGTCTCCACACAGTCAAACGACTTCTTCTCAGAATTCGGACTCCAATATCAGCGTGAGACCGCTTACCTGGCTCCGTTCACCAGGAGTCAGCATTTTCTTTTGTGAACAAATAATATAAAATAATATTCTAGACGTGTATCAATCTATACACGTCACAAATCCAATAGTTCCTTGTCTTAAAGCGTTTTCTCGTATACATAATCGCATTTACTTTATTCGCTATACCCTCTAGTTTTTCATGCGACATTAAAAAACATAAATTTCCGGACAGATAATTGCAAACAATCAAATTAAAGGCTTCCTGACTCGTACGACGGCCATATTGCATGGTTTAAATCCACACGTTCCTGACGTCTGGCAACGGTCCGCTAAAGTGACTACTCGGACCGAATTTACGAGATTATATGGAACAACATGTGCAATGTTGCCATATGATCGTTAGAGGTTAAACCAACAAGAATAGAGTGAAATTGAATAAAAAGTAAATGTTAAGAAAGACCCGAGTAGAAATTGCTTCAGGCCTACCTAAAGCACGATCAGAACTTGATCAGGTTTTTGTAAGGTTCGACTGATCCGGTGATTCCTGATGAGAACCTGACCAAGTTCTGATCCAGCAAATCGGATCCGAAAAACTACAGGCGGATTCAGATCAAGTTCTAATCAGGTAGACATGATCAGATGATGCCTGATGAGAACCTGACCAAGTTTTGATCCAGTAGATCGGATCCGAAAAGCTGCAGGATAATTCAGATCAACTTCTGATCAGGTAGGCATGATCTCACCCTGAGGTCGGCTGCCTGACCCCAAATTGATCAAATTCGGATTTGATGTCTTTAATTGGCATTTGAACGGGGTCAATTGAAGAGAAAATGATCAGATTCAAATCCGGTCTACCTGACATTAATTTTAATAAGTTTTTCGGAAAATTTAATCAACTATTATTATACTATCCAAATTAAGTTTTATCAACCATTATCAATAATTATTTTCAATCTTTAAAAAGGATCATTATACTATAATTAAAATAAATTCAATTAATTCGATTTAACGAACTTAATTTAATTAATCAATTTAATTAACAGCCAGCCCTTCTCAAATGTACAAAAGGGAGGGATGATGATGCCGTAAATACGTACCCACGTACGAAATGGCAGTGTTGGAGAAACGGGCCAAGCCTGGGCTTGCCAAGTCTGGGCGCCCAGGCTTGGACCGAGGTTCGGCCATCCCTGGGGACCAGGGCTTGAGTCTCGGGAGAAGGGCAGGTAACCGAGCCTTGGTTGACAGATCTGGCCCAGCCTTGGCCGGACACTGGCATGCCGGAGCTCGATAACCAAGCCTCAGCCAGCGGTGGCCCGGAGCTTGGTCATTGGGCTCCAGCCGTTGGTGTAACTGTAAGGGTTAAGTCGTAAGGGTGAGATGATGAGAATGGAATCATTGGGGTGGAATCCCCACGTACGAAATGCCAGGGTTGTAGAAACGGGCCAAGCCTGGCACAAGCCTGGGCGCCCAGACTTGGCAAGCCCCGGCTTGTGCCAGGCTTGGCCCGTTTCTCCAACACTGGCATTTCGTACGTGGGATAGGATTAGCAACCACAGGGTCCCCGATTCGATCCCCAGCATCGGTAAAAAAAATAATAAGCTTTTTCAGAGGTAATAACAGTAGAGATTCATTAAGAGAGGCGGCCTACGATGAAAGAATTGAATTATCTTTTCTTTTTGGATTAATTATCACTGATAATTTTTATTGATACTGACAGGCAGGTCATCCGGTTTTCATACAGTTGGCTTGATCAAGACCGGATCCGTCAACTTGATCAATACCTGATCAATGGTCAGGTCTAACCCGATCCAAACTTGATCAAGACCTGACCGAAATTTCCACTCGGGGAGGGCCCCACCACCGATCTTTCTGAAAATTTGACCATCGGATCGGTGGTGGGGCCCTCTTTCTTCACTTTTACCATTTTTTGTCATAATTCTGTTGGTTTTGTTTGTATAGTGTTGAGTAAATGCAACTGAAGAGGAATGCCTGGAGCATTCGAAACGTGCAATTTTCTCATATTTTGTGGGGTTATTTTTTTGAGATTTTAATATTTGGATGGAGCTTTGAACCGAGAAGAATGGCCGGACCTAGTCATTTTAAAGAAAGAAATTACAGTCGGAACAATGATTTTATGAATAAAATATTGTCCACAATATTCATTGACGAAATTTCCGAAAAAATGTGTTCAACAATGAAGAACCCGAAAAAGTATGGGGATGGCAAGATGGTCAATACTGAAATCGTACTTGAAAAAAAAGATGCTAACTTGAACGAAATACTTGGATATCCTTAAATGCCCAATTGATTACTATCATTTTCATTCCTCCATTCCAAGTAAGAGGGCATATATGAATTTTCAAATAGACTGTGATTTGCGGTGGATTTTCGCTTTATTGGCGAATAATTCCTTAACAATGGGTCATAAACAAGAATTTTATTAGACTTTTCGTCTACAAATAATCTCCCTGAAGTACTCTCACGATATGTACGATGAGTTTTGGGACACTTTGTATATTTTCGAATCTAAAATATGCGATCCTGAATCAAAAATCTGTATTCCCCAATCGAGAATATTGATACACCTAAATAGTATAGGAGAGGGTGGGGTAAAATGGACACAACATTCTTTTAAATGTTTTTAACTCACAAATAATTTTATCAATTAAGCTCAGTCTGGATTCACAAAGAGGAAGAATTTTACTTTATAAGGTGAAAGAATCATTGTATTTCTCCGATCTTTCAATGACTTATTAACATTTTTTAAAAATCGAGTGTCCATATTCCCCCACTCTCTCGCATTGTTCATTCATATTTGACGGATATATGATCATGCACTTTTACTCGATTCCTGAACTGAAAAAATAAGACGAGATTTAATTTCGTTTGGTATTATTTGTTTTTAAAAATTCAAAACCGTTTTACTATCAGTTTGGAATAGCACATGGAGAAAAAACTTCAGTAAAAATTAAACAACAAAACTTAAGAGTGAAGCGGAATGCTCTGTTGAGAATTTTTACGTGACACATTATCTGCGGAGCAACAGGAATTCAAATTTGTTTGAGTCGAAAAGTCAAGGTCAAACACTAATCCTCAACGTATTTTTTTAAATAGTTTTTTGACTATTGTGACGTTGAAACCAGATTAAACTAATTATTTCACTAATCTTTCAAGTTATTTTCCCAAAACAATCCAGTTTCAACGGTCTTGTAGACTTAAATCACGTACAAGGTGGATTTTCCACAATAGATGCTTTTTGGCATTAAATTATTATTATTTATACTTACTTTTATTTTTGTTCGGGCCAAAGTGTTATTAAATTCTATCAGAATTATTATTTTATCAATTAATATTCGATAATTAAATCTGTTCGGGCTAAATTATATTTGTTCGGGCTATCTTCTATTATTTGGGCCGGATAAATCAAAAGAGATGTTTTCTAATTAACAAACGAAAATCCTATTTATTCAATAAACATAAATTATTGTTCGAGCCTTTTTAACACAAAATATTAGTGTGAAACTAAATCAATAATAAACACAAAAGAAATATTAATGAAAAATATTCAATAAAAGAAAGTACAACTGATTGTGTATTTGAGGTGTTCCTCAAATCATCACGCTTCCACTCCAAATTACGACGCTAATTGCCTGGTTTCCTAATCAGCAAAAATATAACTCCAAATGAATTCAAATTCCAAAAATATTCTTGTTATAATATTCTCTATGATTTTACTTAATTTCCGGGATAATTCTCAGAGTCGATTCGTCGTCAATTGCTTTGATATTCAAAGATGAAATTTAATTAATTTCGATTTTCTCCAATTTTGCCAAAATAGCCAAAATGGCGACATTAGAGAAGCCAGTGACGCTCCGGGCTTTCCTATGAATTTCCTACTAACTCAGTCATATAATTATCAACTTTTATGCAGTAAAAATGATTTTCAATTCTATTCTACTATTCTCACTTATTATTGCGCGAGGACCGTTCAATTTTGACACTATCTCCGCAGTTATTATTTGCCCTCTGCCACACACGTGATTTCTGTTATGTTTACTCACGTGAGTGAAAGAGATTTATTTCTCTCGATTGCTTGGTTTTTTCCGTGTTTCCACGACATTTCTTGACTTTCCCTTGTTTCCCTCACTCCTCAAGATGTTCCTGAGGCCTGAGATACACTTAATTGCTAACTAATGTCTTACCAAATAAAAAAATTAATGTTATTAAATGTTTCAACGAATATTTTTGCCCTTAGGGGATTTTATGTATCTCAGGGCATCAATAAAGCTACTAGTAATAATAATAATAATAAATAACTATTTACTAATTACTATTTACGAGGGGTTTATCAGTCTTTGATCTCGTCACGCAGAGTGAAGAATTTCTGGGCTTTTCCCTTGTCGTAGGTCAGTTTTTTCTCCTCCATGTCATTTGCCACCAATCCGGGCCATCCTTGTATTATGTCCGCCAATGGAGAGCATCCTTTTATTCCTCTTTTCATTTCTCCCCAATTCATCCTCGATACGGGTCGATTAGCACGCCTTGACGGTCAAGGTAAATTTGGTTGAATTCTGATAATGGGGTCGATATCCTTTTTATCGACCCACTATCGACAACTGGTGCTCGAAGTCCAGTGTTCCTGACAGGAGCATGGTTCCATTTATTTAAGCAGTTCCCACTGCTTAAGCCATCCTAGAGCCTTCAAGGTCCACTTCAGTACTCTGACACAATCCTCTAGCCAAACTCCGGGCCCTTCCGAATACTTGGGTAGTCCTCGTCCAGTCCTGTCGTACATAACGCCACCTGTCACAACAGTGAGCCATGTGAGTCGTTTGTTTTCCACTTATTCTATCAGGTCTCTGGAGCTTTTCTCTAACTGTCGTTACTCCTCAGGGTTAAGGGAAAAATCTTGAGTCTCTTCTCGAATCTAGGGCTTCAATCTTAGCACTTAGATCCTGGATAACTCTTCGGGATGCTCTTCAGGCGATTCCACCTCTTCTCAGGCAACTCCATAGGAGTCCGGGTTTCCTTCCACTGAAATGCCTTTGCTGGTGCTCCATTCTGCCTCTCTAGTCAACACTTCACAAAATCTGGGATAACTTACTAATATTTACAAATCTCCGAAAGAACGAGAGGGTATGAAAATTTCACTCGAGTCAAAACTACAAAACTGCCCAAGCACTGATAACGACAATCTGAATAAATGGACTAATAAAAAATGAGACACCGCATAAGGTGAAACGAATGGCCAAAGAATAGAAGGATTTTAACGAATTGGCCGGGGAGTTAATGATTCGGAAAAGAATAAAATTCTGGGTTAGACATTCAAACTTTTGGTTTTTTATATACAGTTGGACTACCCCTGACGCGGTATTTGCGCACGGTTCGTGTAACACTTCGGTTTTTACTGATCGATATACCCTTTCACCAAGGTATTTGAGGGAAACCTTCAGTTAAAGGCATCGTACATGGTAGCTCAGCTATGCTCTCTCATTAACAACTAATTAATTTCCTTTTAATACCTTATTATTTCCAATTATTAATCCGGGTTTTTAAGTGACCTGCGTCACAATAAGATTATAAATTTTTGCTCCTTAATTATAATGAATGTGGGAGAAGATACATCTTGAAATTTCTTCATTTATCAAAATTTCGTGCCCAACTATTATGTATAAACTTCATTTATTAATGCTAAGTCTATGTTTAGTGGTCCTCATATATGTACTTAGTTGTCTATTACTCTATGGTTGAGAATGTTCCTCTCAGTAATCTAGATTTCGCCAGCGTACTTCCTCCTTAAAATTCGGATAAGTGCATTTCTTTACGGTTTCCGTTAATTTTCTATTCTCTTTGTGGAAATTCACTCATTCTAATTAATGCTCATAAAACATTTCGAGAACATGATTGATTCATTGAAAATAACGAGTTCTTTTGGCTGAACAACAAACTTAAAAATGTATCGTCTCCAGCATTTTTCATAATTCAGGAACGAAAATTTGTGATCATATTCAAAAAACGATTTAAAAAAAAACTACATCAGGGATTTTTTCCAATTGATTTTTCGATTCAAATACCTTTGAATTTCCAATTTTTTGAGGTCGGAGACAAATTTGCCCTACAAAATCGAATTCCTGAGGAAAAATCACGCGGAAAATACTATTTTTCAATTTTTTTCTCGAAAAACGAAAATATTTTTTTCCCAGGGTCAACCTCCCCTTGACAAAATTGAAGTTTTTGAAGGAACAAAACCATACAGATAATTGACCAAATCATCCATTTCGATAGTTCTGAATGTTTCGGGCCATTACTTCTCAAAATATCAATACCCTAGTAGAAATTTCATTGCGGAGAAACATCGCGGCGTAAGTTGGCACGCTACATTGCCTTTCGCGGTAATGTACCTCAGAAAGGTACGCAGCAGGGTCGCTGAGACAGGGCTGCGCGGGGTTTATGTGGGATGAACCTATGTCCGCCCTGACCTCAAATCCCATCAATACAGAATTCACAATCTTCAGATTATGCGTAGTAATTCAAATCAATTATTGAAAGATTAACAACTTGTTAGTGAATAATAAACTTCCGCAACTAATTGAGGATTATTATTATCGATAAAATGAAAAAATGGGAGCGCACCCCGTCAGGGTCGCATAGGATTTCAACAGCGACCTGGCCGCGGAGCTCGCGCACTTCGTGCGTAAATGTTGCTGCAACAGCCAATGTCGCAAAGCTTCTCACAATTTCTGCTAGGGTTTTACACTTGTAAAACTTGTACCTACTTTAAATATTTGTCTGCCTATCGTACATATTTTTTGAAGTTATGAACGCGAAAAATAATAGAAACTGTCGCTCACGTAAATTCGAGCTGACTCGACTATTGTGAGCCGTTTTGAACCACCGCCTGTGAGCTAAGTTTTACTCAGTTAAAATTCTAACCCTCTATGAGTCGTCTTACTTTCTTTGTAGCTGTTCATATAGTTGTACCGGTTGGTTGTTCATACTCTGCCGCTCCTTCGAAAAGCATAAATTCAATTAAGATTCTCAATAAAAAGGCATACATCTTTTGGAATGAAATTGTTTTTCCGAGTGCTGAGGTTTTCATCTAATCTCATCAGCTCATAGTATAACCCGGAATTCACAATGTGGACGAAGTTGGCTTCGAATACATGACTCCACTATTAACCCTCCTTCGTGAAAGTCGGAGTAGGTCACTATTTGGACGGTGGAGTAGGGACGGCCATTCATCACCTATAGCGCCTAGACTGGTAAAAACGCCTCACATGAGAAAACATTAGCTAATACTATTATTTGAATAGAAAAAGTCTAGGAAAAAAAATTAAAAAAATTTGAATTTAATTAGTAAATAAAAATCAGGCATATGATTATATTTACGATAAGTAAAGATGGTCCGAAGGTATTTTGCACTTGCTGCATTTTTTGGAGTTGCTGAGAAATCTGATTCCATTTTTTTAAAACACTTTCGAAGAAGATACTGCCAAAAATTTTCTTATTCCCTTTTCATGGAAAAAATTCATGGAAAAATGTGTGACAGAGAAATTCTAAGGGGAATACATGAGGTGTAATGGTTTTTTCTTTTGGAGATGAAAAAAACTCACTTGTTGATCGAGACACTCTTGGTGGATCCTGAGCAGGGCCTTGTAAAACAGCAGCAGTCTGAGTTTTCTTCTGAACGTCATTGTCTGCTGTGGCTTCGTCCTGAGATTCTTCGTTTATATTTTCCAAGGGATACACGACGTTCAGCATCGCCTGAGCACGTTTCTTGGAGATTTTGGAAACCTGCGTGTCTTCACCTTCTGCGTCAGTTGTTTCTAAATCTGCGAGGCTCTTATAGAAGTGCTTAAGTTTCTTTTGTGCTTTTTTGTATGTGGCTGCCGATAAAAATTGGATTATTAAACATGATCACTCACTCATTCACTCATGCATCATTCAACTGAATTATTCAATTCAACTACCTGCACTACCAAGAATCTCTACATCAAATTGTTCCCACGTCGACACTGGTCCAGCCTTTTCTTTTAGCCATTCATCTAATTTTCCATAATCTTTCAGTGGTGGGAAATAACAAGAAGCCCTCTGCCCAACCCTATTCACTATCCATGTGCGACCAGAGATCTCAAGGCTTTTTTTTCCATCACGACATCGTTCGTTGACAAAGTCCACAATTTCGAAGAAGTCTTCCTTTTCGTCCTCTTCAGTCATCCTTAAAATGGAAGCCAGGAAAAAAAATCAAAATTCACAATTGAGGCTGGTTTTGTTCAACTCTAATGTTATACATTTCAATTATAACATGGCAAACAAATTCAACAAAACTGAAATTCGACGAGTAAAAAATGATGTGATTTTTTTTTTAGGTTAGACTACAGTTACCTTGAGAGACAGACATTTCGTCATGAAAGTGAAACAGAAGCATGATGTAACGTTTGTTTTTATGTTTGCAAAGGGAGAATGAACATGAGAAACAGACTTACTTTCGAGTTATTGTTGTATTCCTGTGAGAAGCTATCAAATCGAGTGCAAGCACAATCAACAATAATGATTACCACCACGTGGCCCACGCCGCCTCCGAGAGGAAACGATTCTCCTCCACAAATTATTAACAAAAATTGAGTGGAAAATTATTAGGTATATTTTTTCTGTAATTGTTCGAGAGTTGTTCAACGGAAAATCAATCAGTATGCCCACAACGTGGAGAGAACACTGCCGGTGTGCCGGTGGGCCTCAATCCAAAATGGCGTCATGCGCGTCAGAACACGTTCGCGTCACTCAAAAGCAAATTTTATTGGGATAAATTTTTTTTTCAAACAAAAAGACAACGAGAGCGCATAATTCTTCAATTCGTCCACGGAATGTTTGACAGAAGACTAATTGATTGAGTATGTATCGCCTTCGCCGCACAACAGAAACTGACGAGATATATACCCCTCCCCTCGTTCTCCTCCGTTCCCACCACTTGACCACTCGTTCGTGCACCTTCGTTAGCTGCATTCGTATCCGTTCGGGAGCGGAGGGAGTATTTGAATTTACAAGAAACATTTGAATAGCAAATTTATTAATAAATTCTCCTGTTAATATTATTCATGCATAAATAACTGAAAATGCATATTTTGAGCAAGAAATCAGCAACGAAGTGGTCAATCGGTTTAAGTCCATTTTGAAAAACTATTTGTTTTTCAAATATATCTCACAATCTAGACGAGATAGCAAATTTTTGATGATAAGCTTTTTTATAGAGCGAAATGAAATCTACAAAAAAGATTTTTATCAAAATTTTCGTATCTTTGATAGATTTCGAGATATCCTCCAAAAACTAACCATTTTCTGAAATCGACTTGAACCGATTGACGGATTGACCACTTCACAACTGAAATTTTTTTTTGTGATCCATAAATTTGGAGGTTCAAGTACGATGACTTTTTCGGAGAGATTGATAAATCTATAAATAAAAATTTTCTTTTTATTTCATTCATTCCAAGCTTAAGGTGTAAAATATATCTTCAAATAATTATCTCGCCACGCTCGAAAATGGAAATTCACTCATTATATGTATGAAGCAAAGAAATTGCGTAATCTCCCTGATCCAGTCTCAAAAACATACATTTATTCTTCACCCTACTGAGAGGCAAAAATTCCTGTGAATCTGACCATTTTTCAATTCTGTGGATCCCAAAATCACGAGAAGAACATGGTTTCTTAAACAGATCTGTTGATTCGAGTACCCTGAGGCCTTCAACATAAACTTGATCAGGACTATTGATATTTGTAATGTCTTTCTCTTCAACCCACAATTTCTCCATAATGAATAAATCTGATCTCTTCTCCTTCTGAACTTTCCTCAGTTCCACAAGATTGTTAGGCCTTTCTCCTAGCAAAATTGCATCATGGTAGGTGATGGACTTCAATAATAACCAAGTTTTTCCATCTTTTAACTTCACTTCATTGACTTTCGGTAGCTCTGCATCCCGGATTATCAGGTGTTTCCTAATTTTCATATCATCAGACGATTCCATGCTGTTTAGTCGGTTTACCATTTGGGCTAGAGGCTTGGATTGACTGCTGACCAAATTCTTCAGTTTTCCGATGAAATTCTCACCCCAAAAAGCTGATAGATAATGGAGAGACATCTTGAAGAAGTCTGCATCAGAACTTACGTGACCGAGGTAATGAAACATCATTGTTTGGCTGTCAAGTCCATAAAATGTGGGCATGAGTCCCACGAATTCTCTGAAGAGTGTGTTGGACAGCTGATGATGTTTTACAGCCCATTCTTGGTGGCACAGGATTCGAGAACCCATGCAGAACAACAAGAAATGCTGGTACTGTAGAGGATCGAGGACAAATTTCAGAAGGACAGCACCAACGTACAGCAGAAGAAATGAATATTGGGTCGCTTTCCAATTAGAATAATCGTCCAGGTCGAATTTCTTCCTTTGGAATTCTGATGGTACAGATGGTGTCACAGAATCCATCAATGTTTTGAATGTGTCAACTTGCTCTTGTGGTAACTTGAAGTCATTTTTTTCACGTTTCAGCCACTTCTCACCCAGCGTCTTCATTACATTCAAGAAAAGCAGGTGCATGATGTCCAGGGGGAATTGTTTAATTGGATTGAAGTTTGGTATAGCAAGTAATGGTGACGAGAGTGGCTGCTTCGTCTTTTTACATTTGAGATGGTGCTCGTCTTGAACTTGAGTTCTGAAGGATTTTTCAGTTCGTTCTGGACAGTTCAAATTCGGATATACCCTCTTTTTATTCACGGTTAATCCTTTGGTGGTGCATCTCTCGCATCCAAAGTACCCAGTTGGACCTTTAATACTCTTCAAGTAAGCTCTTGCTAGGCTATCACCAATCACAGCTAGGATTTCGAATTTATAGAAATGTCCATCAATTGTGATACCTTCGTCCATTAATTTTATTACCTCAGCAATGAAGTCCTCCAAGAAATCAGCGACATTCTTCGGTTTCGAGTTACCATAAAAAAGGGCCACTACGACAGGAGGTCCTGTATACCCTGGATGATGAATTTTCAATGCTATGGGCCACAACTTTTCTTTCGAATGCTGATACACCTTCGTCCCGTCAACATGAATCATAACACGGATAACTTCTTCTTGATAAATTTCTGGTATTATGCGGTTCTGGAGACCGTTGACAATTCCAAGATAAACATAATCTCCAATTAAGTTTTTATTTGTCACCAATTGCTTCGTCTTAATTTTGTGTTTAAAACCAAGAAGTTTATGAGCTGTTGATGGAAGCTGAGTGTAACCATACCTTCTTAAAATCCGTAGGAGTTGACTAATAGTTTTTAGTTTGATGCTCCCTAAATTTTCCAGTGCCCACTTCCTTATTTCTGCCACAATGTCGGGGGGGAGGGATTCGGTTGATGGAGTATTCGGTGTGTGGTGTTTTGAAGTACCTGGGGACTCTGTTCCTGTCGGTGGGCAATGACCTCCATCTTCTGGGGCATCATCAGTGTGGTGCGAATAGAGTGAGGGATCTTCCATAGAATTTTCGAATAGAATATCAGTGAATGTCTCTGTTCCATTCCATTCTTCCTGGGACTGTGAATTGTCACTGGGTATGTCTTTGAGGTTATAATTTTCCCACTCGTGTTGATCATTGAAACTCTCTTCCCTCGATGAGGTCGATGATTCATCTTCATCGCTCGTGTCAAATGAGGTTTTTGAAGTAATCTCTCGCAGTTTTTTCAAAAAACGAAATTTTTTTACTCGTGAATTAGATTTATTAAACATTCAAAGAGTCAGTGGCATTTTGTGGGTAGGGGTATAGCAGTAGGGAAATGTCAACCACTGACAAACAGTAGAGGCGACACGGTGCGTATGAAATCTCAAGCTGTGGCCGTGACTTGGGCTGAGCTCGCGAAGTTTTAACAAGAATCAGATAACTAGTCTTGGTTTTGAGTTGAATTGACCATTGGACCAAGACAAACTCATTCTGGGGATGTCGAGCCTGGAACCGAATCTTGGCCAAAGTTCGTTCGGGGCTGGTTACCATAGCTTGGATAATACCTCGGTTAGCTGCCTTGGATAAACACTGGAATAAACATTGGGCCAGGACAGACTCGCGCTAGTGTTATCAGGTCTGGAACCGAATCTTGGCCCAGGTTCGATCGAGGCTAGTTATCATAGCTTGGGTAATACCTCGGCAAGCTGTCTTGCATATACTCTGGGATAACCATTGGCCCACGACAGGACCAGTCCAGGCACGCCAAGCCTTGGCAGACCTGAGCTGTGCCGAGCTTGGCCCGATTGTCGAGCGTCGGGGGTTCCTACCTGGGAGGCTATATAAACTTCAGTTTTCTGTGAAAAGTATAATATAACTAGAGGGCTACGCCCCCTGCTCGTTCCGCTCGCCAACCCCCATATGATCCCCATATGACTGTCATGATCCTTATTCTTGACACTTGCGACCCTTAATCTGATCGTTGCGACCCTTGCCTAGACCCTTACCCATGTAGGAAAAAACGAACGGTCCGAGCTTGGCCCAAGCCCGGTGGCCGGCCTGCCGAACTTCGGGGCCCGTTCCTCAACCGGAACCGCGCCGGACTTGGTTGAAACCTGGAATGATAACATCGGGCCAGGTCTGGGCGCCGATCTCGGCCCAGCGTTGGTTGCCAGTCGTTGGCCAGGCTCAATTAAACATTACTTAATTACATGAATATGATAATATGGGTGATTGAAATACAAGTAATTTAATATTACTCCTCAACATTCGTAATAGGTACAACGAGGAAAAAAAATCAATACCGGCATGTGACTGGTGCCGCACTGGCTGCCAAACTATTCATGGCAATTATCAATAATAACAAAAACAAAATAATTAACATTTTTTAGGATGATTTTTAGTATTGATTGTGCCCTACCTACCAAACCCTAACGCAATCATCGCTGAAAAACCGATTTTGTTAACTTAAAATATTACCCCCTAACGTGGGCTCGAACCCACGACCTCACGACTACTAATCCGACGCCCTAACCACTAGTCTACCGCGCAATTCGTAAAACCTCTACTTCAAATCTTCCATATTAATTCCATCTCGGTTTTTTTCGACTTGAATGTTTTATTATTCAGTTGATAGAAATATTAAGTGATTCAACTACAGTTTAATCGGTAAATTAATTCAATAATGAATAATAATAATTATTATTATTAATTACAATAATAATTGTAACAATTAGGATTACTGTTGAATGACGATTCTTCTTCTTTTCGTAATAATTAGCGAGTAACATGTGACTTCAACACCTACAATGTCACCATTTTTTTACGATTACACCCTTAACATTTTACCCTCAAGTTTCCACCCTTAACATTCAACCCTCAGAATGTCAGCCTTATAATTTTTTCGCCCCTTTCCATTATTGCGATTTGACCCTTACAATTTTACTCTTCAGATTTTACCCTTATGATTCCACCCCTATGATTCCATTCTCATCATCTCACCCTTACGACTTAACCCTTACAGTTACACCAACGGCTGGAGCCCAATGACCAAGCTCCGGGCCACCGCTGGCTGAGGCTTGGTTATCGAGCTCCGGCATGCCAATGTCCGGCCAAGGCTGGGCCAGATCTGTCAACCAAGGCTCGGTTACCCGCCCTTCTCCCGAGACTCAAGCCCTGGTCCCCAGGGATGGCCGAACCTCGGTCCAAGCCTGGGCGCCCAGACTTGGCAAGCCCAGGCTTGTGCCAGGCTTGGCCCGTTTCTACAACACTGGCATTTCGTACGTGGGTAATACCTCGGCAAGCTGTCTTGCATATACTCTGGGATAACCATTGGCCCACGACAGGTCCAGTCCAGGCACGCCAAGCCTTGGCAGACCTGAGCTGTGCCGAGCTTGGCCCGATTGTCGAGCGTCGGGGGTTCCTATCTCGGTCTTGTCCGTCCGCTTGCATGCATTGTCTAAATAAAAAATGAAATTGTTAACAAATCTGACCCTTATTCCAAGTAAAAACCGAAAATCTGACCCTGTGGCCGCCGGTGAAAAAAAGTTTTTTCAGTTTTCACTTTTTCCACATACTTTTGAGAGTTCTGAATAGCCCGTCGCTTAAATAGTTGGAATCAACGTTCACCCGGCTAAAAAATTCGATTTTGGTGAAAGTCGACTTTCCCCCTGGAAAAATCCAAGATCTGACACTTTGGCCCTCGTGACCCTTCGACCGACTTTCCCCCTGAAAAAATCCAAGATCTGACCCCTTTGGGTCCGGGTGAAAAATTTTTTTTTTCAGTTTTCACTTTTTCCACATACTTTTGAGAGTTCTGAATAGTCCGTCGCTTGAATAGTTGGAATCAATGTTCACCCGGCAAAAAAATTAGATTTTGGCGAAAGTCGACTTTCCCCCGCGAAAAACGGAAAATCTGACCCTTCGAAAATCTGAGAAAAAAACTTTCAGTTTTCACTTTTTTCACATACTTTTGAGAGTTCTGAATAGCCCATCGCTTAAATAGTTGGAATCAACGTTCACTCGGCTAAAAAATTGGATTTTGGCAAAAGTCGACTTTCCCTCTGGAAAAACGGAAAATCCGACCCTTTGAAAATCTGAGAAAAAAAACTTTTCCAGTTTTCACTTTTTCCACATACTTTTGAAAGTTCTGAATAGCCCGTCGCTTAAATAGTTGGAATCAACGTTCACCCGGCTAAAAAATTCGATTTTGGTGAAAGTCGACTTTCCCCCTGGAAAAATCCAAGATCTGACACTTTGGCCCTCGTGACCCTTCGACCGACTTTCCCCCTGAAAAAATCCAAGATCTGACCCCTTTGGGTCCGGGTGAAAAATTTTTTTTTTCAGTTTTCACTTTTTCCACATACTTTTGAGAGTTCTGAATAGCCCGTCGCTTAAATAGTTGGAATCAACGTTTACCCGGCTAAAAAAATCGATTTTGGCAAAAGTCGACTTTCCCCCGGGAAAAACGAAAAATCTGACCCTTTCCCCTTCGTGACCCTTTGACCGACTTTCCCCCTGCAAAAATCCCAGATCTGACACTTTGGCTCCGGGTGAAAATTTTTTTTTCAGTTTTCACTTTTTCCACATACTTTTGAGAGTTCTGAATAGCCCGTCGCTTAAATAGTTGGAATCAACGTTCACCCGGCTAAAAAATTCGATTTTGACGAAAGTCGACTTTCCCCCGAGAAAAACGGAAAATCTGACCATTGAAAATCTGAGAAAAAAAACTTTTTCAGTTTTCACTTTTTCCACATACTTTTGAGAGTTCTGAATAGCCCGTCGCTTAAATAGTTGGAATCAACGTTCACCCGGCTAAAAAATTCGATTATGGCGAAAGTCGACTTTCCTCCTGGAAAAATTCAAGATCTGACACGTTGGCCCTCGTGACCCTTGTGACCCTTTGATCGACTTTCCCCCTGAAAAATCTAAGATCTGATAGTTTGGCTCCGGGTGAAAAATTTTTTTTTTCAGTTTTCACTTTTTCCACATACTTTTGAGAGTTCTGAATAGCCCGTCGCTTGAATAGTTGGAATCAATGTTCATCCGGCTAAAAAATTCGATTTTGGCTAAAGTCGAATTTTCCCCGGGAAAAACGGAAAATCTGACCCGTTGAAAATCGGAAAAAAAAATTTTAGTTTTCCCTTTTTACACCTACTTTTGAGAGTTCTGAATAGCCCGGCTAAAAAAATCGATTTTGGCGTAAGTCGACTTTCCCCCGGGAAAAACACAAAATCTGACCCTTTGGCCCTCGTGACCCTTGTAACCCTTTGACCAACTTTCCCCCTGAAAAAATCCCAGATCTGACACTTTGGCTCCGGGTGAAAATTTTTTTTTTCAGTTTTCACTTTTTCCACATACCTTTGAGAGTTCTCAATAGCCCGTCGCATAAATAGTTGGAATCAACGTTCACCCGGCTAAAAAATTCGATTATGGCGAAAGTCGACTTTCCCCCGAGAAAAATGGAAAAGCTGACCATTGAAAATCTGACAAAAAAAACTTTTTCAGTTTTCACTTTTTCCACATACTTTTGAGGGTTCTGAATAGCCCGTCGCTTAAATAGTTGGAATCAACGTTCACCCGGCTAAAAAATTCGATTTTGGCGAAAGTCGACTTTCCCCCGAGAAAAACGGAAAATCTGACCCTTTGAAAATCTGAGAAAAATTTTTTTTTCAGATTTCACTTTTTCCACATACTTTTGAGATTTCTGAATAGCCCATCGCTTAAATAGTTGGAATCAACGTTCACTCGGCTAAAAAATTTTCATTTTGGCAAAACTCGACTTTCCCCCTGGAAATACGGAAAATCTGACCCTTTGAAAATCTGAAAAAAAAAAATTTT
>NW_021680490.1:607350-608063 GCF_001412515.2 Diachasma alloeum | reverse complement strand
TTTTCAGTTTTCACTTTTTCCACATACTTTTGAGATTTCTGAATAGCCCATCGCTTAAATAGTTGGAATCAACGTTCACTCGGCTAAAAAATTTTCATTTTGGCAAAACTCGACTTTCCCCCTGGAAATACGGAAAATCTGACCCTTTGAAAATCTGAAAAAAAAACATTTTCAGTTTTCACTTTTTCCACATACTTTTGAGAGTTCTGACTAGCCCGTCGCTTAAATAGTTGGAATCAACGTTTCCACGACTAAAAAAATCGACTTTGGCGAAAGTAGACTTTCTCCCGGGAAAAACGGAAAATCCCCTTCGTGACCCTTTGACCGACTTTCCCCCTGAAAAAATCCCAGATCTGACACTTTGGCTCCGGGTGAAAATTTTTTTTTTCAGTTTTCACTTTTTCCACATACTTTTGAGAGTTCTGAATAGCCCGTCGCTTAAATAGTTGGAATCAACGTTCACCCGGCTAAAAAATTCGATTTTGACGAAAGTTGACTTTCCCCCGAGAAAAACGGAAAATCTGACCATTGAAAATCTGAGAAAAAAAAATTTTTCAGTTTTCACTTTTTCCACATACTTTTGAGAGTTCTGAATAGCCCGTCGCTTAAATAGTTGTCATCAACGTTCACCCGCCTAAAAAAATCAAATTTAGCGAAAGTCGACTTTCCCCCGAGAAAAACGGAAAATCTGACCCTTTGAAAATCTGAGAAAA
>NW_021680490.1:603388-605419 GCF_001412515.2 Diachasma alloeum | reverse complement strand
GGAAAAATCCAAGATCCGACACTTTGGCCTCCGGTGAAAAATTTTCTTTTTCAGTTTTCACTTTTTCCACATACTTTTGAGCGTTCTGAATAGCGATGGCTCAAATAGTTGGAATCAACCCCCCCCCGGGTTTGTTCCCCCGGCTAACAAATTCGATTTTGGCTAAAGTCGACTTTCCCCCGAGAAAAACGGAAAATCTGACCCTTTGAAAATCTGAGAAAATTTTTTTTTTCAGTTTTCACTTTTTCCACATACTTTTGAGAGTTCTGAATAGCCCGTCGCTTAAATAGTTGGAATCAACGTTCACCCGGCTAAAAAATTCGATTTTGGCGAAAAATCCAAGATCTGACACTTTGACCCTTGTGACCCTTGGACCGACTTTCCCCCCGGAAAAATCCAAGATCCGACACTTTGGCCTCCGGTGAAAAATTTTTTTTTTCATTTTTCACTTTTTCCACATACTTTTGATAGTTCTGAATAGCCCGTCGCTTAAATAGTTGGAATCAACGTTTCCCTGGCTAAAAAAATCGACTTTGGCGAAAGTCGACTTTCTCCCAGGAAAAACGGAAAATCTGACCCTTTGGCCCTCGTGACCCTTGTGACCCTTTGGGCGACTTTCCCTCTGAAAAATCAGATCTGACGCTTTGGCTCCGGGTGAAATTTTTTTTTTTCAGTTTTCACTTTTTCCACATACTTTTGAGAGTTCTGAATAGCCCGTCGCTTAAATAGTTGGAATCAACGTTCACCCGGCTAAAAAATTTGATTTTGGCAAAAGTCGACTTTCCCCCGGGAAAAACGGAAAATCTGACCCTTTCCCCCTCGTGACCCTTTGACCGACTTTCCCCCTGAAAAAATCCCAGATCTGACACTTTGACTCCGGGTGAAAATTTTTTTTTTCAGTTTTCACTTTTTCCACATACTTTTGAGAGTTCTGAATAGCCCGTCGCTTAAATAGTTGGAATCAACGTTCACCCGCCTAAAAAAATCGAATTTAGCGAAAGTCGACTTTCCCCCGAGAAAAACGAAAAATTTGACCCTTTGAAAATATGAGAAAAAAAACGTTTTCAGTTTTCACTTTTTCCACATACTTTTGAGAGTTCTGAATAGCCCGTCGCTTAAATAGTTGGAATCAACGTTCACCCGGCTAAAAAATTCGATTTTGGCGAAAATCCACTTGCCCCGGAAAACCCGAAAATCTGACCCTTTGGCTGGGGCCAAAAAAAACGGTTTCTCAGTTTTCACTTTTTCCACATACTTTTGACAGTTCTGACTAGCCCGGCGCTTAAATAGTTGGAATCAACGTTCACCCGACTAAAAAATTCGATTTTGGCGAAAATCGACTTTCCTCCTGGAAAAATTCAAGATCTGACACGTTGGCCCTCGTGACCCTTGTGACCCTTTGATCGACTTTCACCCTGAAAAATCCAAGATCTGACAATTTGGCTCCGGGTGAAAATTTTTTTTTTTTCAGTTTTCACTTTTTCCACATACTTTTGAGAGTTCTGAATAGCCCGTCGCTTAAATAGTTGGAATCAACGTTCACCCGGCTAAAAAATTCGATTTTGGCTAAAGTCGAATTTTCCCCGGGAAAAACGGAAAGTCTGACCCGTTGAAAATCTGAAAAAAAAAATTTTTCAGTTTTCATTTTTTCCACACACTTTTGAGAGTTCTGAATAGCCCGTTGCGTGAATAGTTGGAATCAACTTTCACTCGGCTAAAAAATTGGATTTTGGCAAAAGTCGACTTTCCCTCTGGAAAAATGGAAAATCTGACCCGTTGAAAATCGGAAAAAAAAATTTCAGTTCTCCCTTTTTACACATACTTTTGAGAGTTCTGAATAGCCCGGCTAAAAAAATCGATTTTGCCGTAAGTCGACTTTCCCCCGGGAAAAACGGAAAATCTGACCCTTTGGCCCTCGTGACCCTTGTAACCCTTTGTTCGACTTCTCCCCTGAAAAAATCCCAGATCTGACACTTTGGCTCCGGGTGAAATTTTTTTTTTTCAGTTTTCACTTTTTCCACATACTTTTGA
>NW_021680490.1:593897-603334 GCF_001412515.2 Diachasma alloeum | reverse complement strand
CTTAAATAGTTGGAATCAACGTTCACCCGGCTAAAAAATTCGATTTTGGCGAAAGTCAACTTTCCCCCGAGAAAAACGGAAAATCTGACCTTTTGAAAATCTGAAAAAAAAACTTTTTCAGTTTTCACTTTTTCCCCATACTTTTGAGAGTTCTGAATTACTCGTCGCCTAAAACATTAGAATCAACGTTCACCCTGCTAAAAAATTTGATTTTGGCGAAAGTCGACTTTCCCCTTGGAAAAACCGAAAATCTGACCCTTTGGCTCCGGGTGAAAAAAAAAATTATTTTGACATTTGTTGCGCCTCCGGGGGTTTCATTGGCATCAGAATCATTAGAAAATACAGAATCACCCTTCACTTGGCGAAAAAATTCAATTTTGGCGAAAATCGACTTTCACCCTGACCCTTGACCCACGTGAAAATGAAAATTTGTTTTTCGACTTTTCTGTCACCTCCGCGGGTTTCATTGGCATCAGGGGGTCAATAAATACAGAATCAACGTTCACTAATTTTTATGTAAACACCGCCTGCAAACCGGGAAATGAGCGTGGCTAAAATCTATTTTACAACCCTGTTTCCTCGTTGGCTACAAATTTCAACCCTCCGCCTACTTCCCTTCCCCTCCCCCCCCCCCCCCCCCCCCCCCCCCCCCCCCCCCCCCCCCCCCCCCCCCCCCCCCCCCCCCCCCCCCCCCCCCCCCCCCCCCCCCCCCCCCCCCCCCCCCCCCCCCCCCCCCCCCCCCCCCCCCCCCCCCCCCCCCCCCCCCCCCCCCCCCCCCCCCCCCCCCCCCCCCCCCCCCCCCCCCCCCCCCCCCCCCCCCCCCCCCCCCCCCCCCCCCCCCCCCCCCCCCCCCCCCCCCCCCCCCCCCCCCCCCCCCCCCCCCCCCCCCCCCCCCCCCCCCCCCCCCCCCCCCCCCCCCCCCCCCCCCCCCCCCCCCCCCCNAGTCTCCGGAAAAGTACGTCGCAGAACTGATTAGGACTTCGAGGTCCATCTATACACTGAGAGAAAAATCTGAAGTTCGATTTACAATAAGAAAATAGTTGAGGCAGTTTTGGTGAACGATACGATTTTTTTTTTGTATGCGGCACATAACGTTATAGTAACTTCACAAGCGTAATTTTTGCAAATCAAAATGCAGTTAAACTAACCAAAGTTCAAAAGTAACCACGACAAATCTATCGTGAGTGGAATTATAAAATAGTTGCAATGACTACATTCTATTGTAGTAATCACTTCTCTGGCCATAGTTACCGTAACCCATGCAAAATTGTTGAGGACTTTTTCACATTAGTTCGATGGTGATGAAATATAGTCAGAAGAATCATATTTTTCTCTCAGTGTAGGTGCGGAGAGATCTTGAAAGTCCTGTGTACGTCCAATCAGAACCAAATCCTCGACTCGGGAATTGCTTACAAATTTCAGGGGGATAGAGATGGCAAAAATATTGATAAATTTATGGATTCAATTGCTGGAGTTAATATTACTCACACCATCGCACATACTGTTGTTAAAATCATGATAATTGATATAGTCATAATTGTCACACAATTGCCATTTTTAATCACGGTGCACCGTGAACAAATGCGGCTTTTGTCTCATGCACCGTACACCGTGGCGCCGAAGATATTTTACTATGATGTTATTGGCTAAATAATTAAAAATTTGAACACTCACCAATCACAAATTTATGTTCTTAATTTAATGAATTGAATTTCTTTTTTTTCATTTTGTACATCCCAACAATTTGTATGCAAGATGCTAGCCTGACTGTATTTACCTGATTATTTTTTCAACCCAAATTTCCGTCAACAGGATTGGTCCATTCGACGTCACGTGGTACTAAGGACCATGGTATTATACTGATAATTTTTTGATAATTTTCTCTGGTAGTTTCTATATATTAAAAACAAAACAATACCCAGTCGAATTAACCCAAGATGTCAATGACAGATTCAATTCGATTGTAATTCCTCGTGGCTTTGACGTAAAAATGAGTAGATTTGGAGAGCATTCCCTACAAACCATCGACGAAAAAGTGAAGGGAAATGTTCCAGTTAATACAGTGAAATCGAAAAAAACAGTCTGGAATCAGTTTACAACTTTCTGTGATGAAAGAAAATACACGTTACGTGCGGACACTAGTGTTGAGCAATTGGCAAATATCCTCAAAGACTATGCTTACAACATGAAGAAAATCAATGGAGATGATTATAAAGAGGGCACCGTCAAATCAATGTGGAATCAGACTGCTAAATTACTCCAGGAAAAATATTTGAACGACTTCAACATCANCCTGTCGACAGAAATTTGGTTTGAAAAAATAATCCCCCGAATGCCGCTCGAGCTTCAAAATTAATCGAGTATTTCCCTCAAGGTTCCCTGCAAACAAACGACGTCGTCAAGTTTTTCAGGAAAAATCACTCGCGCTTCGCGCTCGTGATTTTTATACCTGAAAAACTTGACTCCTTCATTTGTTTGCAACGAACCTATCGGGAAATACTCGATAATTTTGAAGCTCTCGTGGTATTACAAGTGAATATTTCTGAACTAGTAAACGGACGCTTTGCGCCCTATTCTCACATTTTCATAGAATAGATAAAATAATAGTAAAGAATTCAAATCATCGATAAAAAATTTTGTGGAATTATTATTATGTAATTCTATCATTGTTCGTGAAATAATTGAGCAGAAATTTGCCGTTTCCATTGATTTTTTCATCAAGTTAACCCCTCACGTACTGGGTTGATGCATGGTATCGACCCATGCGAATATGAACGCTTGTTTTCAAAATTGATTATTTCCTAATCTATGAAGAATAACTTGACGAGACAAACAAAATTGGAAACCGGAATACTGTAGCTTCAAATAGATACCGGTTTCATAATTTTCTATTCGTTAGAAATAATCGAATTCGAGTCCCCGGGTAGAAATCACGCCGCTCGAGCTCGCCTCGGAACCCGTATCCCAGCGAGAAATACGCCACTCCGCCCCAGCTTGGGATAAACTCCACGCGCGTCACATGTACCCGAGGTTGAGCCGCGTCACGCGCTCACAGCCCAGCGTTAGACTATTACGCGAAACGCTTCACCGGGCTTTAGTTGAATGGCCACTGCTCAACCTCAGGTTCATCTCCAATTACTCAATCCCAGTATACTTAACCTCAATAATGATTTGACAGGTCCGATGGCATCGTGATTTGAGCGAAAAAACAATCGAATAAATGTGAAGATGGCATGCTTTTTCAGATGAACAATCACAAGCTCATCAGAAATAACGTGATATTAACTAATCGAATGGGATTAATCTGAAAATACAAGGTAGAACAATTCACTGAAACGTAGTCAAAACTTTCTTTTTTCTCGCGAATACAACAAACAAAATCAAGAAAAATAATCACTTGAAAAACGTTAACGAACCTTTATTATTAATTATCAACGCTACAGGAGAGGATATTCTTCATTTTTCGATAGGCCTACGAGTTCTAAGAATATTCTACGATTTATTAGGGAAATGTTGAATACAGGTATGCCAAAATAACACGCATGAAAAAATTCAACAGAAAAACCTAGCGCTTTCTATTAAATTTCTATTGGAATTCTATGAGAATTCTCTGGAAGTTCTATTAGAATTCTATTCGTTTCTTGCGCCGATTCTATAGGAGATTATGCAACTTCATAGAGTCTTTTTGTTAAGGTAAAATTTGGTGCAAGAAAGTAAATAGGTTTTTATGTTCCTATAGATTTTCTTAGGCGTAAGATTTCTAAGTTTTTTCCGCTCGGTTTTTCTTCTTTTCTTTTAATCAAATGCAGGAACAAAACTTGGAAAATTCATGCCCAGTAGTTTCTGTGGAAGAAATCCTAACAGAATAAATTATCTAGAAAAATCAATGGATTTTTTTCTACAAACAAATATCTATTAAAAATGCAGGGGAAAGTTGCATAATTTTCAATGGCATTGACGCAAAAAAAATAGAATTTTTCAATAGAATTGCAATAAAACTTAAATAGAATTCTCATAGAGCTCCAATAGAAATTCAATAGGAATTCTTAGAGAAAGTGCCAGGTTTTATATTCGATGACAGAGGGAAAAATCAGTAAATTTCAAATTTTATAGAAAGTTCCACTGGGAATTCCATTTTTTTTTTTATAGTAAGAAGACAAGGATTTTCCAAAGTATTCAAATTTTAAATCGATATTCTAAAAATGCATAAATATCATTCTATTCCACCTTTCACTCGAAACGACACGACTCAATCGGAGCTGAGTTCTAAGCGTTGAGCCACAGCTCAAACTCAAGTGCCGGGTTATGCCGTCGGATGAGCGTTCGACTGTGAGCCGGTATGGAGCGGCATGTCGCGGCGTGAACTCGGGTCAAGCGGCAAGCTGAGGCTGAGCTCGCGCTCACCCGAGTTGCGGCTCAATCCCCGGTTGAATTTCTACCCGGGTCGTATTGAGCACACACTGCGTTTGGCAACAGAAGGGCCGTCTGTGAGGGGTTAATGACGAAAATCCTTGAAATTTCAGTGGTATTAAACCTTGATAAAACTTTTATCTCCACTGTATTTTTTCTGTTCTTTCATTTCAAAATCCAAGAAAAAAAATCATACCATAAAATGAAACCATTTATTTCTTTCCATTAAAAATGTATTGAAGAATCGCACTGTGAATTTGTATAATTTTTTATAAAATCAGGCATGGGAATGAATAGAATCAAATTTTAATTGCTCAATCTTCAAAATTCCATAATTGTCTTTAGTTTTATGGAATCCGAAAAATATCCCACAATATTATAAAAATTCTTCCTTACCTATATCGCTTCAATTGAATATTGACCAACTGAACTTAATGCACTTGGAAAACAGAACATAAAGAATACCTTCAATTCGGGAAGAGCACATCAATTAATGCACTGATAGAAAAGATGGAACGATTTAGTTGCGATTTACCAGACTTCTTAATTATTGATGCCATTTTTCAAATATTAACGAATGATGATAATAGTTGATAAGCCTTGTTAACCGTAACTAAATCCTTCTATAAGTGAGTACATATAACAACTAAATTTCAACTTATTCACAATTCAATAACTTCACGCACGATTGCATAAATATAGCAAACAATCCAAGAATTTTCAAATTATGCAGCTGTGAGAAAAACCAACAGTTGTTCAAAAAACCTCAATTTATGTTTTACGCGTCTCAAATCACCTCTGTTACCTCACTTATTAATTTAACAACTTAACAACTGCATAATACCTTGAGAAATCCAAGAAATGTTCACTGAAAAATAATTCGTCAACTCTCAAAGAAAATAAGAATAACTCTTGAAACTCCAACAACCGGCGAAATTAGCGTGCACCCCATTTATTAATGTATACGCCAGCTGGAAAATTTCACTCGAGTCAAAGCTACAAAACTGCCCAAGCACTGATAACGACAATCTGAATAAATGGACTATTAAAAAATGAGACACCGCAGGAGGTGAAACGAATGGCTAGAGAATAGAAGAAGGATTTTAACGAATTGGCTGGAGAGTTAATGACTCGGAAAAGAATAAAATTCTGGGTTAGACATTCAAACTTTTTGTTCCATTATTTTCATTTTTTTTCCTCTTTCAAACTAGTTTTTCCTCTTTTTAGTTGAGCAGCATTTGTTAGGCCTGTAACATTGTTATACGGTTGGACCATCCCTGACGCGTTATTTGCGCACGGTTTGTGTAACACTTCGGTTTTTACTGATCGATATACCCTTTCACCAAGGCATTTAAGGGAAACCTTCAGTTAAAGGCATCGTACATGGTGGCTCAGCGAAACGTAGCATCGTTACTTACAATTAGGGACACGGTTCAATTGAAATTATGATTCTATTCATGACCTGAGACACTGAGACGATTCGATTTTTCATGTGTAATATTGTCTTTTGTCTCATACATAACAAAAAATTAATGATTCAAATCTACTTTTAGAAAAATATTGAAATATCATGGACAGTCAAGTAGCAGGAGAGCGATTGAATCACAAATTAGAAAATACCTTTCCTCCAACGAAAACTGTTAATTGCCGTGGTGAAAAGTCACCCTGAAGTTTGGAAGAGCAGAGTTCCAGAATGAACACCGTCAAAATAGTTATTTTCATCACAAGGTCCCCAAAGTATTTTCTGACGAATGTGGCATTGTAGGCCGAGCCGAAGGCTTATAATCACATTTGTCAGAAAATACTTTTGGACCGTGTGATCAATGCAATTTTTCCTCAGAAGCGAGGTTAGAATCGCGGTTTACCGGGCCTTCTGACGAAAACAAAAATTTTGGAAAGAACTTAATTAAGTCTTCCAATTCCAGGTATTGTTTTGGATGTAAAAATATCAAAGTCTGCTAGACGATTTAATTTTCAAATTTTATTAAATTGAGTGAACAAATCTGCTCGAAATTTTCCACCAACATTTGCCATTTTGCCATTTGAGAATGAATTGAGGGTGATTCCCTGAAAATTACTGACATTTGACACATGACTCTTTACTAAATTGAATCATTCGAAAGCTATGGCAGATAATGGAGAAATGGTTTATTTCAAGTAGAAACGTGTCAAGCCGATATCGGTGTCAATCAAGTCAAAAAATCGATTTGAATCAAACCGAAAAATCGGCTTGAACCAAACCGAAACACAGAGTGATTCACGCTGAAATTCTGCCTGTTTCAGGTAGTAAATAGGGAATTAATTTAAATCGATTTTCGGCTTGATTCAAGCCGATTTGGGGCTATGGGGCTTCGCCCACGGAGGAAATGCCAGTGTTGGAAAAACGGGCCAAGCCTGGCACAAGCCTGGGCTTGACAAGTCTGGGCGCCCAAACTTGGACCGAGGTTCGGCCATCCCTGGGGACCAGGGCTTGAGTCTCGGGAGAAGGGCGGGTAACCGAGCCTTGGTTGACAGATCTGGCCCAGCCTTGGCCGGACATTGGCATGCCAGAGCTCGATAACCAAGCCTCAGCCAGCGGTGGCCCGGAGCTTGGTCGTTGGCCTCCAGCCGTTGGTGTAACTGTAAGGGTTAAGTCGTAAGGGTGAGATGATGAGAATGGAATCATAGGGATGCAATCATAAGGGTAAAATCTGAAGAGTAAAATTGTAAGGGTCAAATCGCAATAATGGAAAGGGGCGAAAAAATCATAAGACTGACATTCTGAGGGTTGAACGGTAAGGGTGGAAACTTGAGGGTAAAATATTAAGGGTGTAATCGTAAAAAAATGGTGACATTGTAGGTGTTGAAGCCACATATTACTCGCTAATTATTACGAAAAGAAGAAGAATCGTCATTCAACAGTAATCCTAATTGTTACAATTATTATTGTAATTAATAATAATAATTATTATTATTCATTATTGAATTAATTTACCGATTAAACTGTAGTTGAATCACTTAATATTTCTATCAACTGAATGATAAAACATTCAAGTCGAAAAAAACCGAGATGGAATTAATATGGAAGATTTGAAGTAGAGGTTTTACGAATTGCGCGGTAGACTAGTGGTTAGGGCGTCGGATTAGTAGTCGTGAGGTCGTGGGTTCGAGCCCACGTTAGGGGGTAATATTTTAAGTTAACAAAATCGGTTTTTCAGCGATGATTGCGTTAGGGTTTGGTAGGTAGGGCACAATCAATACTAAAAATCATCCTAAAAAATGTTAATTATTTTGTTTTTGTTATTATTGATAATTGCCATGAACAGTTTGGCAGCCAGTGCGGCACCAGTCGCATGCCGGTATTTGTTTTTTTTCCTCGTTGAACCTATTACGAATGCTGAGGAGTAATATTAAATTACTTGTATTTCAATCACCCATATTATCATATTCATGTAATTAAGTAATGTTTAATTGAGCCTGGCCAACGACTGGCAATCAACGCTGGGCCGAGATGGGCGCCCAGACCTGGCCCGATGTTATCATTCCAGGTTTCAACCAAGTCCGGCGCGGTCCCGGTTGAGGAACGGGTCCCGAAGTTCGGCAGGCCGGCCACCTGGCTTGGGCCAAGCTCGGGCCATTCGTTTTTTCGTACGTGGGTCGTCAATGGAGAAAAGGTTTTACATAAGGGGATATTTGTGTGGGATAGAGTGCATTGGGTCCGTAGTCGACTTAGCTTGTCGATGAGTTTTTCAAGAATATCCCCGAAACTAACGGAGAGATAGCCAATTTTTACTGGAAAAATTGGGAGGGAGGGGGCGGGTTCACAATTTTTTTGGTTGTGAAATCTTAATGGACGTTTGGACCTCCCCCTTCTCGTAGATGACTTAGCTCGTTTGCAGATTAAAAAATCCCGAGCACTAACGCGAAGGATTTTTCTGTAAAACTTGGTACGATCGTTTGTTTGCAGGGGAGCTTGAAGGAAATAGCCGATTCATTTTTAAGCTTGAGGGGTAATTGTCGAATTATTTTTCCGAATGGAATTTTGGCCAATCAAAGTGCAGTGGATAACATCAGGAGGTGAATTACCCACGTACGAAAACACGAATGGGCCGAGCTTGGGCCAACCCGGTGGCCGGCCTGCCGAACTTCGGGACCCGTTCCTCAATCGGGACCGCGCCGGACTTGGTTGAAACCTGGAATGATAACATCGGGCCAGGTCTGGGCGCCCATCTCGGCCCAGCGTTGATTGCCAGTCGTTGGCCAGGCTCAATTAAACATTACTTAATTACATGAATATGATAATATGGGTGATTGAAATACAAGTAATTTAATATTACTCCTCAGCATTCGTAATAGGTGCAACGAGGAAAAAAAATCAAAACCGGCATGCGACTGGTGCCGCACTGGTTGCCAAATTATTCATGGCAATTATCAATAATAACAAAAACAAAATAATTAACATTTTTTAGGATGTTTTTTAGTATTGATTGTGCCCTACCTACCAAACCCTAACAGAATCATCGCTGAATAACCGATTTTGTTAACTTAAAATATTACCCCCTAACGTGGGCTCGAACCCACGACCTCACGACTACTAATCCGACGCCCTAACCACTAGTCTACCGCGCAATTCGTAAAACCTCTACTTCAAATCTTCCATATTAATTCCATCTCGGTTTTTTTCGACTTGAATGTTTTATCATTCAGTTGATAGAAATATTAAGTGATTCAACTACAGTTTAATCGGTAAATTAATTCAATAATGAATAATAATAATTATTATTATTAATTACAATAATAATTGTAACAATTAGGATTACTGTTGAATGACGATTCTTCTTCTTTTCGTAATAATTAGCGAGTAACATGTGACTTCAACACCTACAATGTCACCATTTTTTTACGATTACACCCTTAATATTTTACCCTCAAGTTTCCACCCTTACCATTCAACCCTCAGAATGTCAGCCTAATTTTTTCGCCCCTTTCCATTATTGCAATTTGACCCTTACAATTTTACTACTCTTCAGATTTTACCCTTATGATTC
>NW_021680490.1:592496-593737 GCF_001412515.2 Diachasma alloeum | reverse complement strand
CGGGCCACCGCTGGCTGAGGCTCGGTTATCGAGCTCTGGCATGCCAATGTCCGGCCAAGGCTGGGCCAGATCTGTCAACCAAGGTTCGGTTACCCGCCCTTCCCCCGAGACTCAAGCCCTGGTCCCCAGGGATGGCCGAACCTCGGTCCAAGCCTGGGCGCCCAGACTTGGCAAGCCCAGGCTTGTGCCAGGCTTGGCCCGTTTCTCCAACACTGGCATTTCCTACGTGGGTAACACATCGCGCGGCGCGCTATGATTGGTGGCCGTCACACCGATGCGGTTTCGTATGGTTTGCGAGTTAGAGGGTTAAGGGGTGACAGAGCTGATAATTTTCCAAATTTCTAAACAAATTTTCTGCCGAAAGTTATCAATATTTTTACAAATCGAATTACATTAATCTCCAGGAGATGATAATGAAGATCAATGTGCTTTGGATTCGAGAAATATTAATAACTTTGAGCAGGGAATTTGTTAAAAAAATTCGAGGGAATGGTGGCCTTCTGTTACCCCTCAAGATGCTAACTTGATATTTCCCCTTAGATGAGCGGTACAGGCACACCCTCCCCTACAGGTAAAGTGTTAGATTCCATCTTTCCTCTATGTCTAACAGTTGAATTTCCTAAATCTTTTTTCCACGTTGTATTACCTATGTGTAGCGAATAATTGAAGAACCGCAGAAACCAGTGTATTCACAATTTAATTACTTCTGAGTTCTATGGAGATGCATCAATTGCATTGAAAAAAATTGAATTACACTGTTTACTTTTGAGAGAAATCATAGCACAAAAGTTTGCTCACATACATACTCACAGGTACACACCTTGTGACGAGGCATATTCATTTATTTTTTATTATTTTTCTACATATTTTTTCCCACTACACACTGCCCCCTAAAATGTAAATCCCGCCACCGTTGGATACCCCTTCCCTCACTTTTCCCCTCATCGCCCCTCTACCCCTGCCCCTGGACATCACGAAGACATCAGCCGAAGGAAGACATCAGTTCCGGCCCCACCCGATCAATTGGAGAAGCCATCGCCTCCTGGAAATTCCCCATACTAGACCCCCGAATATTCACCACCAGCAATAATCCCTTGCGAGACATCCCTGGATTGTGGTCATCGTCACCACTCACCCGTGCTGATTGGCCCCGATTGCTCCCGAATTAAAACCCGAAGGACATCGACACCTGACGAACCCCCACGAATCGCGAAGGAAAAGAAGAGACCGTCACTCGTGCA
>NW_021680490.1:591156-591662 GCF_001412515.2 Diachasma alloeum | reverse complement strand
CCCCCCCCTTGAAGTTAACTTAGAATCCTTCTATCATATCAATAGTTTTTCGGATTAAGTTAATAGTTTTTCGTTATTATTTTTTTTTGTGCTTCTTGGAAAGTGGAGTCACATTAAAACATTTCTATGAAATTATTTTGCAAATTTATAAACGTTAACAAGATGACCCCGAGACCCAACGCCGACCCTATATCTGCCCCTTGGTTTGCCACCCCAATTCTGCCCAGTACACCCGTCCCCTCCCCCTCCACCGAGATTTCCCATTATAGAAAGAAGTTAGAAGATAGATGGGATCAGCTGACCCCTCGCGATCGGATGGTACTTGCCGATACCCTCGGAATTAGTTCTTTGGGGACGCATCAGGAATTGCGAGAGAGGTTTGTACGTTTTGAGATCGTTCAGGAGTACGGTCCCGAATCCGCCCCTTGGAATGACGAGGAGGACGGCATGAAAATGCCCTTCACGACCGTAGGGTTCCATATCACCCGAAAAACAGACGGTTCATT
>NW_021680490.1:590475-591114 GCF_001412515.2 Diachasma alloeum | reverse complement strand
CCCTCGAAAGCCCTAGAGCCCTCAGTTCCTTCGTATCCTAGCCACCCTGGCAGTTGCCGGACCACCCAACCTACCCCTTGAGCAGACACTCCAGGACCCTACAGAGCAGTGCCCCCAGATTCCCCCGGGACCGAGTCAACCCCTCGTTCGAACCCTTGAAAACCCCAGTAGTAGTGAAGCAATGCCCACCGACCCATCAGGTCACCCGGGCAGAGGTAATGATAAAGTTGTGGGATCAGTCGTTGCACATTCCATACAACCACAGAAGGAAAGTAGAGAGAAAATAATTGCCCATGATCTCAAAGGAAAAACAATTGAAGATCCCAAACTCCCTCCCCAGATGGATCAAATCCCCCCACTCATGTCCCTCAAAATTCCCCAGCCACCCATCCTGGATCAAAACCCTCCCCCATGTCCCTCAAAATTCTCCGATCCTCGTCCTAGATCCAATCCCCCCATTCATGTCCCTCAAAATTCCCCGGTCCCCGTCCTAGATCCAATCCCCCCCCTCATGTCCCTCAAAATCCGCCGGCCACCCATCCTGGATCAAATCCCCCCCCCCATGTCCCTCAAAATTCCCCGATCACCCGTCCTAGATCCAATTCCCCCACTCATGTCCCTGAACATTCCCCGTCCCCC
>NW_021680490.1:588896-589147 GCF_001412515.2 Diachasma alloeum | reverse complement strand
TTTTTTTTGAAATCATATTATTATTTTATTCAATTAATTGGAAGTAAGGATGAGGGTGTTGTGGTACCTGAGCTGTCGAGCCAATGAAAAATATTTAGAGTTCGTCAATTTCAAACAAAAATAATTATTAGTGAATAAGGGAAAATGTAGAGAGATACCCCGTACATAATTAGCTATAAATAAAATTGTGTTCCTAATAGTCTGAGCCTTCATTCCAGCCTCTCTTCCCCTGGAGCAGTAGCCTGGAAAAT
>NW_021680490.1:539970-588886 GCF_001412515.2 Diachasma alloeum | reverse complement strand
CCATAGATACAAATCAGTCTCCGAAAGCATCAGAATAGCTTTTAAGAATCAGGAAACGTGGAGAAATCATGGAATTTCTATATTTTATTTTCGGGTCCAGTAAAATAACTTGCTCCCTTCGGAAGGAAAAGTTGATACATTAATCAATCATTTTTCCCAAACTTTCACTCCGACCAAAATATTAGGTTGAGCACTAGGAAAAACAAGTCATTTATCATAAACTTGCGACTTAACCAGTAACTCGGTGTTTCTTGCTTGCAGCACCAGAGCGCTGCCCAGGCATTGGTGAGTCGCATGTGTATCTTCCATTTTTCTCTTCTTATCACTATTATACATTTAATTTTTGATAGTCTCTTTTTTTATCATCTTATAAAGTACTACTTATCTGATTACGTTATCAAGTATTCTAGATAAATTAATAATTTATAACTAACGTTAATATCATTCACACCACCTGGTAGATGCAGATAAAGTGTTCTGGATTTTTTATACTTAAATTTTTATCTATTCACTTGGTTTTTCCATTCGAGGGCTCTCATCAGGGATTAACCACTCTCAACGAGTGAACTTCATTGAATATTCTCATGTATTTAAATGAGATTTTCCAATCTGCACTACACGTTCTTGTTTTAATACAACGCAGCGGGCATTTTATGAGCTTATTCTGGCTACTAATTTTAAACTGTTGAGGGAGTAAGGTAATTGAACGAGTAGATAACTGATTGCTGGAACAATGGAGGGCTGGGGGTAGCTAGTGAAAATTGTCAGCCTGACCAGTGTTGTACGTATATCACTCGCCGAGTAGAATAGGAAGCTTTATAGTCAACCAAGAGTATGACTTTATCTTACATTTAGATCGTCTTCTGCGGCATTGAGTATCTTTCATTGAATTCATTGTGGTAGAAATGTCATTAGCATTATTCAGACATCTTTGAAGTGGAGAATAATAGCCTTCGGGTCTCTGAAAAAATACATCTGGTGATTATTCAGGGAGAGGATGCTAAAACAGTAGAGTAGTAGAAGGAGATGAGTCCCATAATCTCGGTGAGATTATTTTGCAAATCAGGGGCGGGTTCATTTTACAAATATCTTTTGAACTACGGTAAGTAAGGGAATTTTTGTAGAGCAAACCCTTTTGCGTTGAGCGAAATGTAAACTGCAAGAATGATTCTCATGAAGATTTCTTGAGCTAAAAAAAAACTGTTTTTGAATTGGACACTAATTATTTGGCTTCATTCTCAAATACTGAGATATTTCTGAATCTAGTAGATTTTAGAAAAAATGTCATATTATTTTCAGCTATAATACCCCAAGACCTTCAAAATTATCGGATATTTTCCGAATGTTTTGTTGCATAGCAACGAGAGCCCCTTGCGCTGCGCGCTCGGGATTTTAATCTGCAAAACTGATCCCTCTCGTTGATATGCAGGAAAACTTGAGGGAAATATCCGATGAATTTTGAAGGTCGAGGGGTATTCGGAGGACAATTCCTTCCATTCTGATTTTGGCCGATCAGGGTGCAGTGTTCGCGGTTACGGGACCCATTTCACCAAAATGTGAGGAATATCTGTCAAATTCGTAAAAGACAATCGACAGGTTGCAGGGAAATTATCAGCGTGAAATGCGTCACGTGACCCCGAATACTACACTCTGATTGGTCAAAATCAGAATTGAGGAAATTGTCTTCGTAATCCATTTGATTATCTACGAGAGTTTAATGATTTCCTGGGAACAATTTCTTTCCTCATAAAATATTCACAACGTGATTGATAAAACAGTTTTGGACTCATCTATCGTCAACGTTTGACTATTGATTAATTTTGAATATTTAATAGTTTCTCAGGGAATTTTACATGAACCGGAAATTCACTTTTTTCATGTTTTCAAATATGAAGTATGGATTTATTACATTGAATTCAATCCTTCAATTACTATAGAACTAATCAATTAATTGATTAATTCTTCAAGAATTATTCAGTCATTCTGCAGAAATAGTTAGTAGAAAGTTATAATCATCCGACCAACGTATTCTGCCTATTCAAGCCCCAAAGTATCGTCGAAAATCCTTGGGAATAGGGGAGGTTGGGGTAAAATGGACACTTTTGACATTTTTTAAAATGTTAATGAGGGGTTGAAATGGTGATAAAAGTTAATAATGTTGTTTTCAATACAAAGAACAATTCTTTCCCTTTGTGACGAGCCTAAACTGAGCTCCATTGATCAATTTGTTTCTGAGTTATGAATCATTAAAAAAATCTCCAGTGTCCGTTTTACCCCACCCTCCCATATTTATAAAATTAGTTCATGCAGGAGAAAAGGTCAGGGATTTTTTTTAGTCCATAGTATTCACTGCAAAAAAGGTTTTCTAGTGTTTTTTCTTCTCTAAAAGTATTTGCGAAGTAATTTACCAATTTATTTTCGATTTATTCCCTCATACCATTTGACTATTGAGTCACCTTTTTTATGTAACCGGTTGCTACCAAAAGTTAAATATAACTACATAAGTAAATAAACATGAAAAATAAATTGTACAGGTAACACAGCACTGATTATGCTTCAAAAATCGTTGAATTATCGAATAAAAATGCTTTTAACTAGTTTCAAGAAAGTTACAAGCTGATAATTATGTGACTGACGTAGTTCCCTTATTGACCGAGAGGCTATTCACAGTCGAAATGGGTAACACCATGATTACAGAATGTAATCGATTACCCATGATTACAAAGTTGATTACATGGAGAGAATTATTTGGTGAATTTCACCAAGTCGTTGTTGAAAAAATAAATTACCAACTAATCTTAGTTTTGAGGCTTTCGCGGCCATTATTAATGACATTACTGGCTTCCGGATGGATGCCGCACGGAGATAAATGTTCAGTAAAAAGTGCGGAACTCACAATTCATTCACCGATTACGAAATCGACTCAGAAAATTTAAGGATAATCGGGCGAGCCCGGAGGGTTAGAAAAAAAGCAGCCATTTTTCTCTTTTATTTTTTACGTATTCTTTAAATGATGGAAAAGGCATGTGCAAAGTTTCAGACTGCTGGGGAACATGGTTAATCTATTATGAATTTTCGAAAAAGTGGTCATTTAACCCGTGATCTTATGGAAATTACAAAAACAAGCAGGCGACCGACCCTATTCGACAGAAGACTTGTGACACCACACTGTTATGTCAAAAGTCTTCATTTTTCTGCTACCAATTACATTGGTTATAAGCTTCCGAAGGGAAGAAGTGCATCGTCTATTTTTTATTTTTATTATTTCAACCGTAGTATATAAAATCATTTCGTCCTCTTAAAAATTTCATATGTAAAATTATGTGGTTTTACTCCGATTCAATTATTTCTCTCGATTTCATTCGTATTTTCCAAAACAGACTGATCTGTGCTGATGAATACACGTCCCATTCGAATTCAAAAAAATCATTCTCATTCCAGATGGTATTCCATAGTGCAACTTTTCTTCTTTCATATGGAATAGGAGGTCATCGAGACAAGTATTTAAAAAAAAAAAAAATTTAATCCCTCGAGAAGTAAAGGAGTTATTGGCCAAAATGGGTTTCCACAAAAAATTGAATATCTCGCGAACCGCTCGGTCGATTTTGCCCATTCAAAATACCATTCGTCTATGTCATGAAAGCTACGAACATACCAAATTTCAAGTCAACAACAACCTTTTTTATCGAGTTATCGCGCGCACAACGTTTTTCGCAAAAAAACAGATTAACGGCAATATCTCTAGACTCAACAGCGATTGTTCGATATATTATGGGTGCTTCAGATGGAGGTCATTGGGACGAGTATTTTAAAAAAAAAAAAAATTTAATCCCTCGAATAGTTAAGGAGATATTTGCCAAAATGGATTTCTACAAAAAATTGAATATCTCGCGAACCGCTCGGTCGATTTTGCCCATTCAAAATACCATCCATCTATGTCATAAAAGCTACAAGCATACCAAATTTCAAATCGATATTAACATTTTTTATCGAGTTATCGCGCGCACAACGTTTTTCACAAAAAAACCGATTAACGGCAATATTCCTAGACTCAGCAGTGATTGGTCTATGTATTATGAATGATTCAGGTAGAGATCATCGAGACGAATATTTTGAAAAAAAAAAGTTGAAATCGGTGCATTTATTGAGGAGATATAGCTGAAAAACGAAATTTAAACAATTGGCAATATCTCAGGAACTACTGGACCGATTGAGCCCAAATGGAGCCACAAAGTGGGGCTTATTCATAGCTATCATCAGTAAAAATTTCAAGTTTTTATCTGCGAATTTCACCGTATTTATGTTAAAATTTCTAAAAATAAACCCCCAAAACAGCCATTCTGCACATACATACGTACAGACGCAACCTCAAAAACATCATTTTTTCACGTTTCATGACATTCTAGATCATTTGCAATGAAAATTAGAAAATCGAAAAATCGACCAAAAATAATGCTTCCCTTCGGAAGCAAAAACTGCAAAACCCAAGGAAAAAAAGCAGCCAAAGTCATGAAACTTTAGACACATTTAGAACATGTGATCAATGATTTTTTGAGTGAAAAAGATTGTCGCCTAGGAGCATTGTTTATTAATAACAGCGAAAAAAGTACTGAAAAATGACATTTCTGCCCACGCAGCCCAAATGAGCAGCAACGTCTTAAGTACTGATCGGGTGGGAGTAGCGCGGTTAATTTAAACGCCTCTTGAGCGAGAGCGATGAAGCCTTGTGATTGGAGCTCCCTTGAGCCAGCGGTACCAGCTCCTGGTGAAAAAAAAACACTACCGACGATGTTGCCACTTTTTCGCATGGATTAATATTTTTTCATTTATAAAAAAAAAATCTGAAAACCATTCAATGCGTGGAACAGATACAAATAAATTTGATTAGCTTCAGAAATAATTTTTAACTGGAGATACTCCCTAATATTGCCTGAATTTTGAATCCGAATGAGAAAAATTTTTTTGTTCAGCGATTAGTTTTCTGCAGGAAAACAATAGAAACCCCTCCGTCTCACCTCCTACATTTCCTCCTCGCCCGGTTATCCTTAAGTGATGGTACCTATCGTAAATTTTCACAGGAGATTCAGATAAAAATTACGGAACACTCCGGAAAAATTCCGTGACCGTTCCGTAAAATTTCCCACAAACACATTTCGCTCCGGAATTACGGAAAAGATACGTGATTTTTATTGAATATTTTTCTCCGCGCGCGTTTGGTTTCAGCATTGCGCCGACGTTTCGCAAATATTGCAGTCTGCATCTTCAGGGCTATGAGCTCCGATTCTGAGCTCCGATGTCTGGGGGTTGTCCTTATGTCTTCCCCTGTGATGGTGGGGGTTGGAGAGGGGGAAGGGGAAAGGGGGGGGGTCAGCCAATCGTATGTTTTTAATTGACCAGCTGATTTTTCAATTTCATTCAATCAATTTTTACTACCAAAGTAAATGGTGAGGGCATATATACATTTGGAAAGAATCCCACAATCATTTCTATCTTGACAATCGATCAATGTCTCCCCTAGGAGATATTTTCGCAATAATCTACAATTCCTTGTTAAATTTGATCCATCAAATAAATCGACGAACGTTTATTAAAAATTTAACAGATGGTTGTCGAATGAAGTTGAAAAATATTTTTCTGAATTTTGATTGAATAGTTGTTAAATTTCAACAACTGGTTGATAATTCATTTTTTCAACAACTAGTTAGTGAAATTTACCAAATAATTTTCTCCGTGATACACTGATTATCATTTCCGAAGCAATTGCTCTGATTATCTAGGGCGCAAAATATGATTACATGATTACAAATGATTCCATCGATTACAATCAGTGATTACCAAACATGTGGATTCATTGATATGACAAAATTAATCAATAGAATACTTCATTAACCAAATGATTAATTAGAAAAACCTGTGGGAAAAATTGATCCAAGGAATTTTCATTTACCGTTCGTAGGAGTTACGCCCTCGAATACTGAATAAAAATTCATAGGCTCGCTAGGAGCGACTTCAAAAGATTACAATGATGACAAATGATTACTACTTGATTACCACAACTTGATTGTAAGTATGGTAATCATGTGGTTACAGTGATTTAATCGATTTCATTGGGAATACAAGCGATTACACCGGCGAGTGACACCACGATTACGTCTGTGAATAGCCCCTCGTTATTGACACTCAAAAAAAAATTATCCTTAAAAATCCTGTAAAATATTACTGAAATTGGTACATTTTGGGAAACATCTCAAAAGATCTTTTTTAGCCACTTCAAACCTTCCTTAGAGCAAAGGTCTTCCAATTTTTTATAAACTAATTCCTTCAGAAAATATTCACGATACAATTTACAAAGCCGTTTCGTTCATTTTTGCTTCGATTGATTTTGGAAATTGAACGAGCCGTCAATGATGATATTAGATAATGCGAAATTGGAAAAAATCAGTACATCATACTAATACATAGTCAATGAGCAGTGTTTCGCTTAATGTTTAAGCTTCCCAGAGTCTGGAAACCAAGCAAATAAAAAAGTTATTACAAAAACTATCATTGCATTTGAGATGTAAAATTCATAACAGATTAATCATTGACAATTATTGAATTATTCAGGGGAAATACTTCGGAATAGGCTGAACAGTTAAATTATGGAACACTCAAGGCTCTTCGGAGTTTCAGACAATGGTTTAAAAATGAACTATTGTTTGGAAAAATATAAAAAAATACTGGTGGATTCCAAATTCGATAGGTTTCAGGGAAAAAAACAAAAAATACATTATGTAATGAGAAATAATCGGGAACAATGGAAAAATATGGTCAAGTCCAAAAGACCTGTTACGGAACACTTGCCAAATATGAAACATCGTGCATCCAATTACGGAATATTAGGACTTTGTGAGAAGGTGAAAGGTTAGGAATCTGAAGTAATAATGAAAATTTTTGCAAAAAAATGTCAACAAGTTCAGATTATAATTGAAAATTGGAATTGCGATGCAAATTTTATTATGCACTGTTAGGAAATTTTTGAAATTTCATGGAAGATTTTATAGTAAATCTCACGAGAGTGACATTGAATCGGATTTAGCGAAGAAATGGTTATGAAATTTCAAGTTTTAAGTGGAATTCACTGAAATTGATGAGTTTTCAATGGGAGTGAGATGGAAATTTCACAAATTGATTGAATTTTTAGTGGAACATGAATATTCAGAAATAAAATTACATGAATTTTCAATTTTTTCCTGAATTTTCCTGACTTCACAGGAAGTTTTCACAGAATAATTAAACTGAAAAATCAAGTATTTTATTGATTTCCAGATTATTTGAACAGAAAATCAATGGAATATTTGATTTTTCAATGACAAGATTTCCTGAAATATCAGTGGAACTAGTGAGCTAGTGAATAATCGTTAAAATGACTAATGTCGATTACATTAACACATAACTTGACTTTCTTCGGATGTGAATTTGTCAAAACAAAACAATTTAACAAGGAATAGAAACATAAAGGTCATTATATTTTCAATTTATCAATTATTTATATACTTTTAACTGAACCACTCCGGCACGTGGCAAACAAAAACATCAGTGTTCCGTCGATTGGAAATGTCACGAAAACCCTGCTCAAATGGCAGAACACCCATATATATTTGTAGAAATAAGAACTTTCGGATAAAATTAATGCAAAAATATGAAAAAATGAAGCTTTTAGGATCAACATCAGTCTAGACTTCTAAGTCATTTGATGATTATTAACCCAAGTAACTTCGTTCGATACATTAACGGTCACACGGTCACATCTGACTACTCACCTGTCGCAAAATGGCTGAAAATGACAGCTGGCAGGGTTTATTTCCATTATTAAGCTGGAAACAGCAGATAGACAACCAAATATACTTTCATATCATGAATGGAAATATCGATTTGATTTTTTTTAAAATCGATTTGGTAAATAAATGAATATTCTTGAAATCCGACAAAATATTCAAATGTTCCGGTAATTGAGAGGGATTCCGCAATTGGACTGTTCGCCCTAATTCCTTCAGAAAATATTCACGATCAAATTTACAGGACCATTTCGTTCGCACTTGCTTCGATTTATTTTAGAAATTAAAACGACTGTTACTATATTTAATATGTATTAAAAATACTGTTTCCTTAGACTGTGAAAAATCCATTACAGATCAATCATTGAAAGTTATTGAATTATTGAATGAAAATACTTCTAAATAGTTGAAAAGTATTCGAAGATAGAAATCACTCGACTTCCAAAAAAATGTTAAGAAATTATATTTTAAATAAGATATTTGCGAGATCATTTACAAACCCATTTTGGATTCGTTCCCGTCTATTGATACATTAAAAAAATCAAACGAATTCTCATCAAATTTTACATGAATCAACAAAGTCAATTAACTAATCCTTCAAAAGTATTCAATTCTTCCATAGAATGAGGACATCTGGTTCAGAAAGTATTTGGAGATTGAAAATTGTATGATCAAACTATGTTCTCTATTAAAATCCTGAACTACTATTAAAATCCTCTAAGAGATTTCTAGGCCCCGTAGATTCAGAGAAGAAAATTTTTTAGATTTTTTTTTGCAATCCATTGAATTAAAAAAAATCTTCTGATGATGTTTTTCTTGTTTTTTAAGAGGTATTTGCGAGATAGTTCATAAAACCATTCTAGACTCATTTCCTTCTACAATATGTCTGTTGATTCATGTTACAAACTGGAAACCTTGCTATCGAATTTAATATATATTGCCGAAACTGCTTTTTGAAATTATTAATTGATCAACCCTTAAAAAATCATTGAATTATTACACAGGAAAAGTGGGTAGTTCAAAAAGGATTCAATGAGTAATAATTGTATGAACGAAGTAATGCGCTGAAACCATGAATCACATAGTTAATAAACCTAAACATATTTCCATAATCCTAGATTTATTTCCTTCCAACATATGCCTATTGGTCACTTCAGAAAGCCTGTTATTAAATTCCATAATATAAAAAAAAAAATTATTCGGATGTACATTGATTAATCATGGAAAAATCATTTAATTATTACATAAAATTCGTTGTAGCTACTTCAAAAAATATCTAAAGGATAGTAATCGCTCGACTAAAGTGTTCTCGTTGTTAAACCCCTGAGTTACCATTAAAAATTCTCACCATCTGTCCCCAAACTTTTGACAGTACCCCACCAACAATCTACTGGAGTATCTCCAAACTGAATAAGGTTCTCCAGTACAGCGTTGATCACGTCTCCAACCTGGTTCGGCACCCACTCGACCTACTCCCCAATCATCCAAACTTTCCCATTCCCCTGACGCCATAAAATCCTTGAAATACCCCGTGTTGAAAATTAAAAAAAAACATAAGACCCTAAGGAAGTTATAAAGTGTCAAGTGAACTTCATGCTCCAGTCGCCGTCGATAATGATTTCCACTCATTACTTAGTGTCAATTAATCTGACATTAAAGTGTGAATAAAATATTTGAAATGTAGGAGATAAAAAAAAATGTAGATCATATATTTTTATAAAGGTCAATTCTGTAATACAAAGCCTAGAGGGCTTTGTGAGGCCTTCTAGGATCGTTTTATGCTTTAAAACCGAGCTGAGTATAATCGATATTCAGGAGGGAGGAAAAAAAAAAGGGATGGGTTGTATATGCACGGGAGAGTCTTGCAAGGCAACTGACCGACTTCTCCGGCACTCACTGCAATTAACCCTCTCGCAAAAGCAACTAGCTCGAGAAGTTTTCATTGTGTGTGACCATACGTACCCTCCTGGCTTTTCATCACATCACCGCAGTATAATAATAACGACATGAACGACTATGTTTCCCCTCTTCATCCTATTCATTCATTAAGAGGAGAAAAGACAATCAGAGTGAAAGAGAAATAACCACAAGAGAAGATAAAACAGTGAAAATAGAAAAAATTTAGAAAAAAAAACTCTTGAATAGTTTTGTTTTTAGTTGTGAGTGAGAATAATCGCATGCTGTGTAGAGAAAATATTTTTAACTCATTCATGAGTAACATGGCATAAGTTTTTTCATAAAGACTCTCTCTGTTTTTCTTTCATGTCCAACAGCATCCCAATGCAACAAACAGCAGTGAGACAAGTGTGGGCGGTGCGTCAGGTGCGTGCGGTAACAGCGGCGTTGCGATAAACGCCGACGCCGGTTGCAGCAGTCGAGGTGGTAGTAGCAGTGGGCAAGGATGCGAACAAATGTCACACCCTGGCCAGCATCATTCATCGAGGGAGAGTCATGCTAAATTTAGGCACGGCCTATTACAACTGATGATCCACACGATTGATCCGCTCCACGACGGTCAGTCCCATGCCGGTATATCCTCCACACTCTATCACTCTCGCCTGTCTGCTCGCCAGCACGCTCAGTATTATTTCTTTTATTTCTCCTCTTGGCCATTATTTTGATGGGTTTCGATGTGTAACATCTTCACCGGCGGCTCCGTTATATTGCTGGGAGAGAATGGCACTGTCAATGGTTACGGATATTCGTAACAGAAGTTATACGCTAGCTGCCCACCGTCCACTGCGCCGCCCGTGGCCGACAATGACAAATTGTAGGTACAGAAAACAAACGATTCGAACTTTTTTTTTTCAATTTTGACCTGCCACTGAATGTCATAACCACACTTGCATTCCCACGTACGAAATGCCAGTGTTGGAGAAACGGGCCAAGCCTGGCACAAGCCTGGGCTTGCCAAGCCTGGGCGCCCAGGCTTGGACCGAGGTTCGGCCATCCCTGGGGACCAGGGCTTGAGTCTCGGGAGAAGCGCAGGTAACCGAGCCTTGGTTGACAGATCTGGCCCAGCCTTGACCGGACATTGGCATGCCGGAGCTCGATAACCAAGCCTCAGCCAGCGGTGGCCCGGAGCTTGGTCATTGGGCTCCAGCCGTTGGTGTAACTGTAAGGGTTAAGTCGTAAGGGTGAGATGATGAGAATGGAATCATAGGGGTGGAATCATAAGGGTAAAATCTGAAGAGTAAAATTGTAAGGGTCAAATCGCAATAATGGAAAGGGGCGAAAAAATCATAAGACTGACATTCTGAGGGTTGAATGGTAAGGGTGGAAACTTGAGGGTAAAATATTAAGGGTGTAATCGTAAAAAAATGGTGACATTGTAGGTGTTGAAGTCACATGTTACTCGCTAATTATTACGAAAAGAAGAAGAATCGTCATTCAACAGTAATCCTAATTGTTATAATTATTATTGTAATTAATAATAATAATTATTATTATTCATTATTGAATTAATTTACCGATTAAACTGTAGTTGAATCACTTAATATTTCTATCAACTGAATGATAAAACATTCAAGTCGAAAAAAACCGAGATGGAATTAATATGGAAGATTTGAAGTAGAGGTTTTACGAATTGCGCGGTAGACTAGTGGTTAGGGCGTCGGATTAGTAGTCGTGAGGTCGTGGGTTCGAGCCCACGTTAGGGGGTAATATTTTAAGTTAACAAAATCGGTTTTTCAGCGATGATTGCGTTAGGGTTTGGTAGGTAGGGCACAATCAATACTAAAAATCATCCTAAAAAATGTTAATTATTTTGTTTTTGTTATTATTGATAATTGCCATGAACAGTTTGGCAGCCAGTGCGGCACCAGTCGCATGCCGGTATTGATTTTTTTTCCTCGTTGAACCTATTACGAATGCTGAGGAGTAATATTAAATTACTTGTATTTCAATCACCCATATTATCATATTCATGTAATTAAGTAATGTTTAATTGAGCCTGGCCAACGACTGGCAATCAACGCTGGGCCGAGATGGGCGCCCAGACCTGGCCCGATGTTATCATTCCAGGTTTCAACCAAGTCCGGCGCGGTCCCGGTTGAGGAACGGGTCCCGAAGTTCGGCAGGCCGGCCACCGGGCTTGGGCCAAGCTCGGCCCATTCGTTTTTTCGTACGTGGGATGGCCCCTCGAATATGCATTTGGTAACTATTAAGGAATGAACTTTTGGTGAGACCGATTAGACCCTAGCGTCCAACCAAATCCATTTGTTAACAATAACTAATCCTTTCTAGCAGTGTACTGCGAAATCCATGGCTGTACACGCATTAACTGGAATTATAAACTTTTTGAATTATTTTCACTTTGGATGATGTTTGATTAGTTTGAATTCAAATTTCAAGAGACAGAGTTATGAAATTAATTGATTATCAATACCCGAAAGTTGCTTATAAAGGCGCAGGTGAGGCGGTATTACTATACTGATAGAAGAATGTTTCCATACTGCTTTTCACTTTTCCTCGTCCAGGAATTGGTATTCACCCTTCCACAAACTCGTAAAAATGAAAATCACTACGAAAAAATGTTGTCCGGGCTATCATTATGGGGTTTTTTTACTCGTGTGGTTGGTTCGCCTCGCCTTCGGCTCGGCTCACTCCACACGAGTAAAAAACCCCATGACGACAGGTCGGAAATATACTATAGTTATTGTTAACGAGGCTTCTTAATGATATCCAAATACTTCGTTCGAGTTAGCAACTGTTTTTTAACCCTCCTACACTGGCGCTCGAACGCCGGCCGAGCCAAGTGGCTCAGTTAGCACGGTGCCGCCCGTGCATTTTTATCGTTCATGAAAAAAAAGTTTGAAAAAAAATGACTGGTTTTGGGTTCAGAGGAAGATTTCAACCTTCAATGAACAGGAAATGACGATAGAACGAGGAAAAACAGTACCCATTTAATGCATAAAGTTGATTTGATTTTTAAATTTTTTTTTATTATTTTTAACGTAATTCGTCACAAGAAACTTGTGACTGGCCATCGCCCGAGGGCCTGCAGCCTGGTATTTACATATTATATACAAAGTGTTGATTTTAGAGTGCAGAAAAACAAAAGAAGGAGAAAATATAAATAAATACTCAGATAATTGATAGCATCATGAGATTGAATAAGAAAAGTAACAAGATGTTCTACAGAGTCATGGATGAGATGAGTGTGAAACATTTTGAGGGATGAGCTGATAGTGAGGAAAGTAAAGTTGATTTGATTTTGGGCTGAAATGAGATTTTTAGAGGTTAAACACGGGGATTCTAAGCGATTCGAATTTTTAAACTCTTATGAGACTCAATCAGAGCGAGTGTCAACAAAATAAAAATGAACAATAAATTCAATATAGTCGAAAGTAGGCATTGTAATTGTTTCAGATTTTTGTTAACTCTCATTTATTGAAAAAAGGAAAATTCGAAAATGGGCGGCACGATGCTCATTGAGCCAGTTCAGGAGGGTCAAGCAAGATATCAGTTTCATTATTGCCCGGTGGCTTGGCGCAGTGGGTAAGTTCGTTGCCTCACGTGCGAAAGGTTCCGAGTTCAAAACCCGGCCTGGTAGAATGGTGAGATCTAACCATTTAATGTCTTGGTCATCATCGCAGCATACCCGAAACGGGTCGAAACGATGTAAAATAACGATAAAAGAAAAAAAGATATCAGTTTCACCGAAAAGCTTGCTATCCCCATACTTTTTCGGATTTTTCATTGTTGAATACATTTTTTCGGAAATTTCTTCAATGAATACCGTGGTGGCACCAGTTTTCGAATAGGACCCAAATAGGTGAATTTGGAGCACCCTTGTGGCATAATTTCAAAGGAATAAATATTCACAGCCATCGAAGTTCATTTTCATTGTTTCCCTCTCAAAGTGTAGTTATTTCTGCACGAATTACAATATTCATTTACATTACACAAAGTGCAATAAATTCCTAAAATTAGGTTTTTCTGGGGTGCTCGATCGATTGATCTGTTTATCGAGCCGTATGTTGTGCACAGATGGTTGAATTCAGTCACACTTCATAAGGATCTGGAGACAAAATGTAAGCAAACAATTGATTTTAATCAGTTTCTATGAGTTGAGGGATAATTTTTGAATCGATGCAGGTTGAAATAAAACCAAAAACAAACAAAAATTTATAAGAAATACGGCATTCGAGATTTGGATTCACAGAATAAGAGGTAGGGGGCTTACCGAATGTATTCTTTCTTATACTTGATTCTGTACTGGTCCAGAACAAACGTGAGTTGAAAATTCAACAACAGGGAGTTACTAGATGAGCTCATACAATCAAAAAAGAGAAGGATTTGGAGAACCTCCGAAAACAGAAATTGACTGACGCTAAGACGATGAGTCCCAACGTTGTGACGAAGAAGAGAGGTGAAGAGGAAACAGTTGGGGAGAGCTCATTCACTAGTCTTTAATCAGGTTTTTACTGTTAAGATAATAAAATTGCTGTAGATATGTTTTTCATAAACGATTTCCTAAATTTTCTTCGCGCAAACTCCTTTTAAGTCGCTTTATTCGACAACTGGGGTGGCGCAATTTGGAACATTCGAAATCTGGGTTCGAAGAGCTATGTTTTAGTTTCGCAAACATTCATTTAATGACTTTTTCAATCAAAATCAAGTTTTTCTATCGGAAAAACATCCGAATTGACTTCTAAAAAGTTAATATTTCACATTTGACGGGAAAAAACACGGATAATCCGATACTGATGTGTGGGTGTCCCTTGACCATTCGAAAACTGGTGCCACCACGGTATTTGTGAACAATATTTTATTCAATTTCACGCTTGACTTTCATTGGTCTAACCTCTGATGATTATACGACAACATTGAAAAGTAGATATCTCTTTAAATTATCCTTTTTTGCAAACCGTAACAACAGCTACACATTTCGTGAAACTAATGGACGAAAAACAAAGGTGTTTATACACACCCGTTTGAGGTTAAGTATCCTTATACGAATCTTCACACATGTCAATGTCACTGGGGGAAAAATCCGTCGTCAAAAAATATTCGCATGTGAAACATGCTCTAGTGTGGGAATCGACATTCGACATAAAATCTGTGAAACCTTGGCTTTTGCATGTCAAAGTTTCTTCACACAACTCAAGAATGGGACCATGGGGCCTACCCCATGGTTGTCTACCAATCAAGAAGTTTTTAATTTGATTGTTTGCAAATCAAAATATCTATCCGAAATAGTATATTTCAGGGCGAGTACCAGGGGTTCTTTACTCGCGTGGAGTTGGCGTCCGAGCCGAAGGCGACGACTGGCCAATCACGCTAGTAAAAAAAACCCCATGGTCTTTAGTCACGTTCAACTGATCAGGTGAACCCTGATCAAAACCTGATGAAAAACTGATCCAGTGTTTCTGCCTGAAATCACCGTGATCGGATTTAGATCTGGTCACCCTGATTTCAATTTAAGCAGAGTATCCTAAGATGAATCTGATCAGATTCAGATTCTATCACCCTCATGTCAATCTGAGCATGGCGTCAGTTGCTTCAAGGGTCAGACGTCTTGAGGGTCAAACGTAGCAAGAATCAGGTGTCTTAATGTTCACAAAAGTCAGATGTTTGAAGGACCCAAAGTCTTATGGGGCGAATGCCTCAAGGGTTGACGTGTCAAGGGTCGAATGTCGTAGGGGCAGACATTTAAAGGGTCAGATGTTTCAAAGAGCAAATGTTTTAAAGGTCAGATGCATCTAGAGTCAAATGTCTTAAATGTCAGAGTTCATAAGGGACAGATCAGCATAAGGGTCAGCTGTTTCAAGACTCCAAAGTCTATTATATGACGTCCCCCAACAGTCTATTATATGAAATACAAGACTTTTGGGGGACGTTTTAGAATTGAGATAGAGAGCTGAAATGTTAAGAAGATTTTTCTTCATTTATTTCGAGTCCGGTGAAGGGGCGGCACCTCAAAAATTCCGGAAGGGGAATAACAGGCACTCTATGGCAGCATACAGCTGTTATGGACGCAATGTATTGAATTCCATTTTTTTTAAATCGTTTTCTCGATAAAATATTGAGAAGCTGAGGTTGATATTGCCTCTAAAAAATACTCTTGATATATTCTAGAAACTCTGAAGAAGATTTCCCCCGAAACAATGGCCCGAACTATTTGGATATCCTTCACGATTAACACCATTCTTTAATTGTTAACGAATAGTATTAATAGCTGAGAAGCCTCGTTAACAGTAGTTAAATGGTTCCATCTTTTCTGTCAGTGTATTTACATGGCGGCAAATTTAAATCCAGGAGTGAAAAGCTTTAGGGCAAGAAATAATTTCGGATTTTTTAATAGATAATTTAATAAATATCTTTGAAAGAAGGGAATTTTTCAAAGTATATGTGCAACAAACTGGGATTCATTTCCTGTGTTTTATGATTGTGCAACAAAATCAATAATTACGTCTTGAAGATTGAATAGTTTGTCTTTTTAATTAACTGCTCTGATCTTTCACCTTACACTGTTAAAAAAAATTGGCAGAATTTTTCGGAAAAAGACCTTGAATTCGATTTAAGGGAAAAAATTCAATGAAATTTCAATTTCTCTAAAAATTCAAGTAAAGTCCTAATTATTGAGCGGCAGGAATTCCAAAGCTGGGAATTCCACAATTTACATGAATTTTCAAATAGGAAATAAAATCTAATAGGAAATCTATTTCAGAGGAATCTGCAGTTCAAAGAGAGATGGGTCTAAATTTTCCTGAAATTTCATTAATTTTCCCGAAATAATTAAACTGAAATTTACAGTTCCTACGAATTTTTCCATGAAATAATTAATTTTCAACGACAAAATTGCTTGAAATTTCAGTGGAAAATATTTAACAGTGTATTTGTTCGTGAGAAGTCTTATTTCCTTCATTCAAATCATGAAGGGTTCATCATTAGTACAGATTATTTAATATAAAAATGGAAAATATGAAATTCATTCAAATTTCATGACATTTATACATGCATTAATTAATGGATGATGAGTGAAATGAATGAATACTTTTGAATCTTCGATCGATTCCTCTTCACTCTTCAAAGTAATCCAGTCAATACCAGTAATTGTTGAAACATATGGGGGAAGGAAATAAATTGATTTTTTTAGAAAATCGGCTAAGTTACTCAATTTTTTAGAAAACGTGCAGATTTTTTAGAATTAGAAAATTAAGATTTTTTAATTGATTTTTTAATTTGAATAGTTGCCATAATAATTGCCATTCACGAGAAAATAAAACTGACAGAAATTAAAATTTATGAGATTCATGAAAATAATTGATGAATAAAAATTGCAAAAGGAAGAATTCATCAATTTCGAGCATGATGAAAATGAGGAAATTACCAATTGCAACGTGAAAAGTAATTTGTCAATTTGAAAATTTTGAACATACCGCGTCTTTTTTTAGCGACTAACTTCACATAACTCATTAACCAATACACAAGTATTGAGGTTAGTGGCTATACAATTTCGATATATTTCGATGTAAAACAACTTTATGAAGGGTTGACGTTTTAGAAATAGGATAAAAAATTAAAGAATACATTCACCCAAATTTTTCTGATTTCTATTCATTTTCACGAAATAATTGAACGAAAATGTACAGCTTCCGTCGATTTTTTCATCAATTCGTTAATTTCAAATGACAAAATTCCTTGAAATTTCAGTGGATCTGTTATTCGATGACAATTTTCAAGGATCATACTGGAAATATCAGTCAAAATTTTTAACAGTTCAGTATTCCGGTTTTCCAACTTATTTGTCTCGTTGAATTACTTCCTATACCTTTGAAAATAATCAATTTTTAAAAGAGTCATTCGTATTCCCATGGGTCGATACCATGCTTCTACCTCGTCCATGAGGTGTTCAAAAGAGACTATTTCCTAGAAATATTACGGCGATGTCGTTTGCTCCAGAAAGTGAAATTCGATATCTCGGATTTTTGTGTGGTCAAATTTTGTGATACTACTTCAGGGGCATCACAATCTCTTTCATGGCAACAATATATTCATATTTTTCAATCACAGTTAATAAGTAATTTGTCAAAGAAAATTCTTATAATGTTTTTCGAAATTTGCACTACACATGACGTGAAAAGAAAAAGCTCATAAAGTTTCAAGGTATTTTAGTGAAAATTACACTTTCCCATAAGTTGCTTCGTGGAAATCAGCGCGACAGATTCCGTCAAATTTTGATAGAAAATGACGAATTCTGCCAGATTTTGTCAAATTTTTGGCGTGGAAATATTCTCAGAATATTGTCGTAATATGTCCGAATTCGACATTTCTGCTCAGAAATTGACAACACATGACGTGAAACTATAACACAGAATTTGCCATAATTTGTTATAATCCCTTGCCTCGATTGACATAAAATGACATTTTTTGCCATGGTATGGTCAAAATACTGAATTTTCTTACCGAATATGATACATTCTTATCGCTTATTGAAAAAAGGAAAGTGAAATAATCCTTTTCATCGCGCTGTGACGAAAAGTGAACTTTTCGGCACGCTCCGCGTGCCTAAAAGTCCAATTTCCGCCAGATTGTGATGAAAAATATTGTTCGTAACTCGTGAAAAAATGTTTTTTACCTTGTGGGATTATATCACTCGCCTTCGGCTCGTGATATAAACCTCCCACTCGCCAAAAAACACTTTTTTGCACTCGTTACGAAATATACTATTTCGTTTGCGAATGGAAGCATTGTATTCGTCAAATCTGAAATTTCCATTTTTTTTGTATGACGATGATTACCCTGGTCTCAGGATTTCGATTATGCTGTTTTTAGATCATGTCCGTATGTATGTATGCCACACATACAATAAGTGCATAACATTTACTAGACTAATATCTCGGGAACTACAGAGCTAAAAGCATTTGCTTTTTTTAACTCTGGATGAAATAGAAGAATTCTTGGACACGAATTCGGTTGCGAAATTATGAGACGAGATTAGTTCACTTCGCTGAGGCTTCAGTTGTTGCTGAATATCCTGAAATGCAAGGGAGATAGCGAAATTTTAATGGATACCTTCTCTGAAACTTTCATTCCGCTCTATAAAAGAAATCCATTAGGAGTTGAACTGTAGGGGAGTTACAAGAAAGTTCCCCCAAAAATTTTGTCATCTTCTTCAGATATTCGTCAAAAACCCAACCTCAAGTGAAATTAATCCATATTCCGAAAAAAAGTTCAGTACTATATTAATGGTAGCAATTTCACTTTCAGAAAGAAAGTTGGATTCAATGGACAATTCAGCAGTGGTTCTCAGGAGAACGACATTGAATTCAATTCAGAGTGAGAGCCATCATGAAATTTGTAATTTCACAGAATTTTTCTTATTCTCCGATGTCAGAGCCAATCGGAGTGCAGTATCCAAGGCTTTCGAAAAATTTCTCGTATCTCTAGATTTATTTTTTCTCCAAGCTACTGCACTCTGATCGGCCAATATCTGAGTAAAAGAAATTTTCTGATAAATACTACTGATTATTGCTTCAATTCTGATTTCGCAGAATTCGGGGATACGTGACGCGACTGCAGGGAAATTATCAAACTTGATAATTTCTCTGCAGCCAGTCAATTGTTTCCTATGAATGTGACAGATTCCCACATGGGGAAAAAAATATCCTCGAATATATTCAATAATATTCCGGATATATAATATATAATATTCCGGAATCATGAATATCTATATATCGGAATCCGGGATCTTATATTCTGGAGTCCGGAATAATATTCCAAAATTCAGGATATTTTATTCTCGACTCTGGAATAATATCCCCCAGGTCAACATTTTACCGGGTCTCCCGACGTAGTTTCAACGTTTTGAACCTACATTGCTTTGATGTTCAAATTCTCCGCCGAATATTTACCGTACTTTCAACTTATCTCAACGTGAAGGCGAATGGACATTGAAAAACATTCAATATCCACCGTATATTAAACGTACTTCCAACGTTAATGACGTTTGTTTTCTGTTAACGTACGTTGTAAGTTTCGACATCCGAAAGGTGAGTTGGGTCCAAGAGTCAGAAGGGTTAGTTGAGTATAAAAATCAATTGAGTATAAGGGTCAGATGAGTATAAGGGTGAGTTGAATCCAAAAGATTATGCGAATCTAAGGGTCAGAACAGTGAAAGCCTTAGTTGAGATTGAATGTCAGTTGAGTTTAAAGATGAGTTGAGCCTAAGGGTCAAAATAGTACGAAGGGTTAGGCGAATCCAAGGGTCTGTTTTGTAAGGGGCAGAGAATTAAAAACCTCAGTTGAGTTCAATTGTCAGTTGAATTTAAGGGCCAGTTGTGTGTAAGGGTCAGTTGAGTGTATGGGTCAGATGAGTGCGAAGGCCCTATTGGGCCTGAGAGTCGAATGAGTCTAAGACGAGAATAAGGGTCAAATGAGTCAGAGGGTCAGATCGATTCTGAGGGTCAGATGAGCCAAAGGTCATCTGACTTTTAGATTGAACTGACCCTTAAACTCGACTCAGCCTTTTACTCATCTGACCTTTAGATTCGCCTGACCCTTAGCCTCAACTGATTCGTACATTAGCGTGATCCTTCACACTCAACTGACCCTTAAATCCGCCTGACCCTTTATAGTTGTTTGACCCTTAGACTCAAATGACTCTTAGATTCGCCTGATCCTTCGGACTCAAATAACCCTTAGACCCATCTGACCCTTGAACTCAACTGACACTTGAACGCAATTGATCTTTAAACTGAACTGAAGCTTTTGCGTATCTGACCCTTACTCAATAGACCCTCACATTCGCATGATCCTTCGGACTCAACTAATCCTTAGACCCATCTGACCCTTAAACTCAACTACCACTGAGACGCATCTATCCTTTAAACGAACGAAGGGTACGAAGGGTACCCTTCGTACCCTTTTAACCCTCATATTCGTGTGATTCTTCGGACTCGACTGACCCTTATATCCATGTGGCCATATGCTGAAGGTTTTACGCTTAATGATAAAAAAAAACCATCTTGCCCTTATACTCATCTGACCCTTAGATTCATTTAACCCTTAAACTTAACTGACCCTTAAACTCAACTGACACTTGAATACAACTGACCCTTAAACTCAACTGAGCCTGTTTCTTATCTGACCATTAAGTAGATAGGCTAGGTGAGTTCTGTTCCAAAACTCACCCCGCCACTAGGCGGCGCCACCGTCGCCGAACGTTCGAGAAGGATGACGTCATCGATGACTCATCGACTCGCATGGTGGGGGGAATCCCTCTAAGACCTGTTGGGACTTGTATGAAATATAATGACCTGTTGAAACTTGCATGAAATTGGATATTGGCGCCATAAGCTGTAGAAGGGTCGAGAGGATGACGTCATCGATAAGTCATCGACTCGCATGGTGGGGGAACCTCCCAAGTCCTGGTGGGACTTGTATGAAATGTAATACTATGAAAACCTATGGACACATGGATAAAATTGGATATTGCCGCCACAATCGCGGAAATTTCGAGATGAATGACGTCATCGATGAGTCACTCGGGCTGATGACTCATTTACTTGCACGGTGGGGGAACTCCTCGTAAGTCCTAAACATGTGGAAATATTTAACAACATTTGACATTTGCAAACATTTCGCAAACATTTGACAATATTTGCAAACATTTGTAAATATTCTGCAAACATTTGCAAACATTCTACAAACATTTGCAAACATTGGACAACATTTGCAAATATTTACAAACATATGCAAACATGTGCAAATATGTGAAAATAATGGTCGAATATTTTCAAGATGAATGACATCGGTGAGCCACTCAGACTGATAATTTAATATAACTCATCGATGTACGAGGTGGGGGTTTCCCGTAAGTCCTGCTGAGACGTGTACATTCGAGAAGGATGACGTCACCGATAACTCATCGACTCGCGTGTTGGGGGGAATCCCTCTAAGACCTGTTGGGACTTATATGAAATATAATGACCTGTTGAAACTTACATGAAATCGGATATTGGCGCCACAAGTTGTGGAAAGTTCGAGACGGATGACGTCATCGATGAGTCATCGACTCGCATGGTGGGGGGGATCTCCTAATTCCTGGCAGGGGTGGATAAATTATAATACTATGAAAACCTGTGGACACATGGATAAAATGGGATATTGCCGCCACAATCGCGGAAATTTCGAGATGGATGACGTCATCGATGAGTCACTCGGGCGGATGACTCATTTACTTGCACGGTGGGGGAACTCTCCGTAAGCCCTAAACATGTGCAAATATTTAAGAAAATTTGCAAACATTTGCAAACAATTTAGAACATTTGACAATATTCGCAAACATTTGACAACATTTGCAAACAATTGCAAACATTTGGCAACAATTGCAAACACTTGATAATATTTGCAAACATTTGCAAACGTTTCGAAACATTTGCAAACATTTGACAACATTTGAAAATAATTGCAAACATTTTGCAAACATTTGACAACATTTGCAAACATTTTGCAAACATTTGACAACATTTTTAAATATTTGGAAACATTTGCAAACATTTCACAACGTTTGACAACATTTGGAAACATTTGGCAACATTTGCAAACATTTGACAACATTTGCAAACATTGGAAAATATTTTCAAACATTTACAAACATGCAAACATGTGCAAATATGTGAAAACAATGGTCGAATATTTTCAAGATTAATGACATCGGTGAGTCACTCAGACCGAAAACTCATCAATGTGCGAGGTGGGAGTTTTCTGTAAGTCCTGCTGAGACTTGTACATTCGAGAAGGATAACGTCATCGATGACTCATCACGCGGTGGGGCGTGCTTCCTAAGTCCTGTTGGGACTTGTATGGAATATGATACTAGTGGTGGCGCCACTGTCATGGAATTTTCTAGATGGATGATGTCATCGATGAGTAATTCGGAGCTTTGGCGGATGACTTGTGGATTCGCACATGGTGGGGGTACTTCCTAAATCCTGTTGGGACTTATATGATACCATAATGACCGGTTGGAACTTGTGAGAAATTGGATATTGGGGCTACGATCGCGGAACGTGCGAGCAAGATGATGTCATCAACGACTCATCGGTTCGTGGGATGGGGGTGTCGGCTGAGTCATGTTGAGACTTGCATGAAATAGGATACTCGATTGGTCTCGAATATTCTCGNCGTTGGTGAGGAAATTGCGAATTCAACCAAGGATCCATATAAAAAAATTAATACATAAATGAAACCGAATTGTGAGTAATCAAATTTTGTGAAACAATTAGAATCAGATCCTTCAGATCATTCCAAGGGTAGGAATTTCGAATCAACTACATATAAACTTTTGTAAAATGCAGACTCATGTTTTTGTAAATTGCGTAGTTCGCAAAATAATAATGAAAATCGNCAAATCGTTACAATATCGTTTTCAATAGTTTTACAATTCTTCAAAATTTTCTATTCCTCAGATTGCTCGATATCATGATCGTTTCAGACGTCGAATAAGTACATGCGAAGAAATATTGAACCCTATATTATCAAAACAACATAGACAAACTCTTTTTAGAACTCGTTTCACATAGTTCTAAGTTATATTTGATGAGAAAANCAACTACATATAAACTTTTGTAAAATGCAGACTCATGTTTTTATAAATTGCGTAGTTCGCAAAATAATAATGAAAATCGCATTTAATTGCCAATACAGCTCTAGATTTCTTGATTCGTAAATATTCCTAACTGAAATCTTATCTCTAANAGAACTCGTTTCACATAGTTCTAAGTTATATTTGATGAGAAAAGGATGTGTATAATAATAAGATCAGCTCAGTTCCACTGTATTGTCAAACAGAAGATGATGTAGTGTCTCACGGAAGAAAATCGCTCGAAATCATGATCTTAAACGTTGAATAAGTTTTCCTGAAAGAATATTGAATGCTATATTATCAGAAGAATGTAAACGGAATATATTTAATACTTATTTTGAGATAACTGTATGATAATTATAAGAAAACAAGTGTACATAAAACAATAAAAACACTTCATTAAATGTTGAAAAAGTGTATTCATTTATTCGAAAGTATACGTTAATAGCATTACTATTATTATTATGAGAAACAATCTGAGAATATATATATAATTATACAAGTGGTTCGAAATAAGCCCAAGGTAGAGTATCTGTTGTATGAAGTGAAATCATACGTTTATCATCTTTCCAACTCAAAACCATCTTCTGCTAGCAGACTGTGTGCACCTCATGTTTTTTGCTCTGGATTCAATACTGATTCCTGATAATGTGCTCATTACNCATTTCAAAATCATTCAAGTAGATATTATTTAATGAAAATTTTCTATTACCATTCAATCGAAGGGTCGAGGGAGAGAGAGAACCGTAAAAAAGACAATCAGTTGTAGAGAAGAANTCTGAGTGTAGCAGCTTTAACACCTTCAGGTTTCTTGTTAGCTTTTTCACCATTCAACATCCTAAATGCGTATGTTTTAGCTTGTAGACCTGCAAATTCAACCGTGATTCGACCATTATTCTCATCCTTAATAAGTCCTAATACTTTCTTGTTTGCGAGCGACATTCTATACTCATTATTCTTTTTATAGTCAGATATATCGAACATGTGTATGTCTTGTTTTATAGACTGATAGATATTTGGTACTCGAAACAGGTAGAGTAAGCTATCTGTATCGGTATATACGAGTTTGCTGAATCCCCAAATTTACACTTAAAATTGTTCTGATAGAAGTAATATATAATCGTTTTTGATAAATCGAGGATCATAAATCCAATATGGATAGGTTTCTTGAAATATACGAATGTTCCATTCATTCATTATCATCAAACACCATATAACTATGAATACAGCAGAAGTTTTTCANTTATGTGTGTACGTATGTAAATAAATTTTGCTTCGATTCTTCGCTAATGAATCGATTGCATTGAATCTTTTTNCATTATCATCAAACACCATATAACTATGAATACAGCAGAAGTTTTTCAATCCTTTAATACAATGCAATAATTCGCAGTGTCGAAATTACGCTGAATAGTTGCCGAATTAATAGTNGATGTAGGTATTGTTAAGCCCTATAATATCGTCATTAATTAAAATTCAATTCATTTATTACTTTTTAAAATTTTTGGATTTTTAAGTTTTTTTTTTCACGATAACTAAAAAAAAATGTTTTCAATTAATTGAATGATCGCTTAAAAAATTTGTTTGGATACATTTTTGACCGAGTTCGAAGATGAAGGCGATAGCAATAATCGTTATATATTTGCAAGTTTGCAAATATTCTGTNTACGAATGTTCCATTCATTCATTATCATCAAACACCATATAACTATGAATACAGCAGAAGTTTTTCAATCCTTTAATACAATGCAATAATTCGCAGTGTCGAAATTACGCTGAATAGTTGCCGAATTAATAGTAGGCTACGAACAATTGGAATTATTCGGGAATCAAATTTCCTTAACCGAGAGGGGTAAATTTTCTTGCATTTAAAAAATTAGACTATTGCGAAGCGTTGTGGACAGCCTCACCCAAAACTATTAACTTCAATTGTCCTGTCAAATATTTCGAACTCAAANATTTTTGACCGAGTTCGAAGATGAAGGCGATAGCAATAATCGTTATATATTTGCAAGTTTGCAAATATTCTGTAATTTCTGAAAATCAGGATTCTGGGGATACCTTTGGACATCATGCTTCATTTGACTTCAATTACCGTCAATGAGCCAGTCATTGCCACAAGTTGACCGAGTCTGGCGTTTTATACCTAGATTATACTTTTTTTTTTGGTTAGGTGAACTATTCTGCATTCAGGGGTCAAGTACAAAGCTTTTTTTTCAAATTCTAGGTATTCTTTATCCTCAAATATAGAAAACTAAATTTAAATCGAATTTTTAATCTGACGTCTCTGTGTGCCATTAGATGCCACCGTCAAAGTAGTATGTGCCAGTATCTGCCACCGGAGGGGCCAGTCGTTGCCACTCGAGTCCCGACTCGTTTCAAATCATTATTAAAAGATAAAAATAATATGAATAATAGAATATGTTTATAAAATTTACCTAACACAACAAATAATGAATGGAATTATTATTATTATCATTACTTATTGATAGTTTTCGAACGGAATAGGTCAGATTCTCATTGTCATGGGAATTTTGAGGGGTAGCGAGGTTAGGAAAACGAGTGGCACTCACTGACACGCAGGTCACTCGGCTCGTGCCAGTCATTGCCATGAATATTTTCGGGTAAAAAATATAGTTTCATTGATTTTTTATGATTCGACTCCAATAATTGATCAATTAGGATCAGATACATATAATTTATGATGGTTTCAATACTTACATTGTGGAGAAATCAAACAAAAACTGAAGCGTGCACCCCCACCTGTCCCAGAGAGCCTCAGATGTTTGAGTGAGTTCAGCGCTTCTGCCACATTTATGGGTAAATTAATAAATACTTCCCATAGATAAAAATTCTCAATTTTCCGCAAGATGGGGTAGGATATATTATTCTAGGGATTCATGGCGAAAGCTTTAGATTTAAAAATAATTTTTACATCGATATACCTGAAAAACCGTGGAAAGTGGCAGGCACGGGGACAGTGGCAATGACTGGCTCATTGACGGTATAGCTTAAAATACTTGTTTTAATGCAATCAATTCGACGTTAAAAGATGATTATGATAGCTTTATTAGTTCATTTGATAGTTGATGATGATTGTTGATCATTTCCAATTTTCGATGTTTTTAATTATTATTTTCCATGAATTTTTCTGAAGGTTAGCTTCCTGATGGTTTCGTTAAATGTAATGTTTCAAATTCATTCAAATATGTATAAACTAAATGTTTCTATTAACATTTTATCGAAGGGCTGAGGTAGAGAGAGAGAGAACCCTAAAAAATTTAACTTTCAGAAAAATTCATGGAAAATAATAATTAAAAAAATGGAAAATTGGAAATGTTCAACAATCATCATAAATTAACAAATGAACTAATGAAGCTATCATAATCATTTTTTAACGTCGAATTGATTGCATTGAAACAAGTATTTTAAGCTATAATTGAATTCAAATGAAGCATGATGTCCAAAGGTATCCCCAGAATCCTGATTTTCAGAAATTACAGAATATTTGCAAACTTGCAAATATATAACGATTATTGCTATCGCCTTCATCTTCGAACTCGGTCAAAAGCGTATCGAAACAAATTTTTTAAGCGATCATTCAATTAATTGAAAACATTTTTTTTAGTTATCGTGAAAAAAATATTATAGGGCTCAACAATACCTACATCGGAGGGAAAAAAATATTCAATGCAATCGATTCATTAGCGAAGAATCGAAGCAAAATTTGTTTACATACGTACACATATACATATATACGTCTGGATATGGTTTAAAAATTGCACTTTTGGACTTTTTGAATCATAATGGTTCAATATATCAAGAAAAATCGACAACTCAAAGTTGAATGATTACAATGTTTCCATTCGGAACCAATATTTAAGAACATTGAAAACCATTTGCATACATTTGAGAAACATTTTAAATCAAAATATTCGAAAGACATTTGAAAACATTGATGAATATGAAAAACCATGCAGCTGAAAAACATTTGCAAACATTTCAAAACATGAAAAAACATTTCAAAAACTTTTTAAAAACATCGATTGTAAGACTTATAGAGGTTTTTTGGTGTCAAAATATTCCTTATGATAATATCTGTCGAATATGCGAAGAAGACGAAAACAATATTGTGATTATTTCGAAAAAATTCATAATATCTTTGAAACAAGTGGCAAATTGCCCTTAGCAATCCGCTTCCGAATGGTTATTTTGCAAATTATTTCCTTCTATTATGTATAATTGATTGTTTATCATTCTATTAAATTAAATAAGATTCATTTTCAACTCATTTTGTCAGCTTTTCAACTTAACGGAATGTTTTCATCATTATTCTTATTATTCCTTTCTTCTCTACAACTGATTGTCTTTTTTACGGTTCTCTCTCCCTCGACCCTTCGATTGAATGGTAATAGAAAATTTTCATTAAATAATATCTACTTGAATGATTTTGAAATATTACATTTGAAGAAACCATCAGCAAGCTAACTATCAGAGAAATTAATGAAAAATATATAGTAATAATAACAGAAGAAGAAAAGCTAACTCATCCCCACAGAGCTATCATAGGAAAATTTGAATAAAGTACGAATGATCTTGCCTGAAGAGAAAAATAAAATTTTGAACTTTAAGAATTTCAAATATGCAGAAACCGTCCCATTTGCTGTTTACGCAGATTTAGAATGTTTAATAGAGTCAAAAGAGAATGATCATGATATCCCTCATAGTATCGCATCCTATGTGAAATGTGCTTTTGATGATTCATTATCATAAATCAAAACCCATCGAGGTCCACATTGCATTGAGTGGTTCTCAACGGAGATGAAGCTGCTATCATACAGAGTAGATAAATAGTTGAAGACCAAACTGAAAAAGGAAAACTTATCAACTCAGCAAATTGAGGATTTCGGACCAGCAGTGACATGTTACATGTGTAAAAATCCTTTGAATGAAAGTGATAAAGTTCGTCATCGCTGTCATTTAACAGGAAAATATTACGGGGCTGCACATCGGAGTTGTAATCTTGCATATCAAAATTCTCATACTATTCCAAACTCTTCTAATTACTAAAGAACATTATATCTCTTTCACCAAATGGGTAGCAGGGACTTGTCTAAACTTAAGATTCAACGACTCATTCCGTTTCATATGTGATGTCTGGGAAAATTATGAGCGTCGGAGGACTATCTTTTCAATTGTTTTATTAAATAGATAGCTAAAATGATTAAAATTTGAATTTACTGTACGAAGTTAGGTTCATACTCTTACCTTTTCATTAAAATATTGAATTCCAGCTCAATTTTGATAGGAAATATTCGAAATAAGAGAATTTTGTTTAGAGATAAGATTTCAGTTAGGAATATTTACGAATCAAGAAATCTAGAGCTGTATTGGCAATTAAATGCGATTTTCATTATTATTTTGCGAACTACGCAATTTACAAAAACATGAGTCTGCATTTTACAAAAGTTTATATGTAGTTAATTCGAAATTCCTACCCTTGGAATGATCTGAAGGATCTGATTCTAATTGTTTCAAAAAATTTGATTACTCACAATTCGGTTTCATTTATGTATTAATTTTTTTATATGGATCCTTGGTTGAATTCGCAATTTCCTCACCAACAACTAGATTCACTAAAGGCTATCGTGTATACTTTCACAAAAACACTTTCTTCCACTCGTATAGTTTATTTTGAGTTCGAAATATTTGACAGGACAATTGAAGTTAATAGTTTTGGGTGAGGCTGTCCACAACGCTTCGCAATAGTCTAATTTTTTAAATGCAAGAAAATTTACCCCTCTCGGTTAAGGAAATTTGATTCCCGGATAATTCCAATTGTTCGTAGCCTACTATTAATTCGGCAATTATTCAGCGTAATTTCGACACTGCGAATTATTGTATTGTATTAAAGGATTGAAAAACTTCTGCTGTATTCATAGTTATATGGTATTCGATGACAATGAATGAATGGAACATTCGTATATTTCAAGAAACCTATCCATATCGGATTTATGGTCCTCGATTTATCAAAAACCATTATATATTACTTCTATCAGAACAATGTTAAGTGTAAATTTGGGGATTCAGCAAACTCGTATATACCGATACAGATAGCTTACTCTATCTGTTTTAAGTACCAGATATCTATCAGTTTATAAAACAAGACATACACATGTTCGATATATCTGACTATAAAGAGAATAATGAGTATAGAATGCCGTTCGCAAACAAGAAAGTATTAGGACTCATGAAGGATGAGAATAATGGTCGAATCACGGTTGAATTTGTAGGTCTACAAGCTAAAACATACGCATTTAGGATGTCGAATGGTGAAAAAGCTAAGAAGAAACCTGAAGGTGTTAAAGCTGCTACACTCAGGAAAAGCCCATTCAATGATTATAAAAATTGTCTTTTTGGTAATGAGCACATTATCAGAAATCAGTATTGAATCCAGAGCAAAGAACATGAGGTGCACACAATCTGCTAGCAGAAGATGGTTTTGAGTTGGAAAGATGATAAACGTATGATTTCACTTCATACTCTACCTTGGGGTTATTTCGAACCACTTGTATAATTATATATATTTTCTCAGATTGTTTCCCATAATAATAATAGTAATGGTATTAACGTACACTTTCAAATAAATGAATAAACTTTTTCAACATTTAACGAAGTGTTTTTATTGTTTTATGTACACTTGTTTTCTTACAATTATCATACAGTTATCTCAAAATAAGTATTAAATATATTACGTCTACATTCTTCTGATAATATAGCATTCAATATTCTTTCAGGAAAACTTATTNTTCATTATGTGTCATACAAGTCCCAACAGGTCTTAGAGGGATTCCCCCCACTACGCGAGTCGATGAGACATCGATGACGTCATCCTTCTCGAACGTTCCGCGACGGTGATGCCGCCTAGTGGCGGGGTGAGTTTTGGAACAGAACTCGCCTAGCCTATCTACTTCCTTACATTCGCCTGACCCTTCGTACTCTTTTGACCCTTAGATTCGCGTGACCCTTCAAACTCAACTAACTCTTACACTTATCGGATCTTTACACTCACTGANTTACATCATCTTCTGTTTGACAATACAGTGGAACTGAGCTGATCTTATTATTATACAATCCTTTTCTCATAAAAGATAACTCAGAACTATGTGAAACGAGTTCCAAAAAGAGTTCGTCTATGTAGTTTTGGTTAATATAGAGTTCAATATTTCTTCACATGAACTTATTCGAACTTATTCGACGTCTGAAACGATTATGATCTCGAGCAATCTGAGTAATAGCAAATTTGGAAGAATTGTAAAACTATTGAAAGCGATATTGTAACGATTTCAAAAACCATGAGTTAAACTACACACTACGAGTTGAGATTCAGTAAACTGAACTTGACTTTTTATTGAGTGCGGATCGTGCAGAGTACGCGAGTTATCCCTACTCCAACTCCCAATGGATGATTCATCATGGAACGGTCGTGAACCATCGAGAATATTCGAGACCAATCGAATACCTTATCTCATGCATGTCTCAACATGACTCAGCCGACACCCCCATCCCACGAACCGATGAGTTGTTGATGACATCATCTTTCTCGAACGTTCCGCGGTCATAGCGCCAATATCCAATTTCTTACAAGTTCCAACCGGTCATTATAGTATCATATAAGTCCCAACAGGATTTAAGAAGTACCCTCACCATCCGCGAATCCATGAGTCATCAGCCAAAGCTCCGAATAACTCATCGATGACATCATCCATCTAGAAAATTCCATGACGGTGGCGCTACCATTAGTATCATATTCCATACATGTCCCAGCAGGACTTAGGAAGCACGCCCCACCGCATGATGAGTCATCGATGATGTCATCCTTCTCGAATGTACAAGTCTCAGCAGGACTTACAGGAAACCCCCACCTCGCACATCGATGAGTTTTCAGTCTGAGTGATTCACCGATGTCATTAATCTTGAAAATATTCAACCATTGTTTTCACATATTTGCACATGTTTGCATATGTTTGTAAGTGTTTGCAAATATTTTCCAATGTTTGCAAATGTTGTCAAAGCAAACGTTTCCAAAGGTTTGCAAATGTCGTCAAATGTTTGCAAAATGTTTGCAAATATTGTCAAATGTTTGCAATTGTTTGCAAATGTTGTCAAATGTTTGCGAATATTGTCAAATGTTCGAAATTGTTTACATATGTTTGCAAATGTTGTAAAATATTTGCAATGTTTAGGACTTACGGAGAGTTCCCCCACCGTGCAAGTAAATGAGTCATCAGCCCGAGTGACTCATCGATGACGTCATTCATCTCGAAATTTCTGCGATTGTGGCGACAATATCCAATTTTATCCATGTGTCCACAGGTTTTCATAGTATTATATTTCATACAAGTCCCACCAGGACTTAGGAGGTTCCCCCACCATGCGAGTCAATGACTCATCGATGACGTCATCCGTCTCGAACCTTCTACAGCTTGTGGCGCCAATATCCAATTTCATGCAAGTTTCAACAGTTCATTATGTGTCATACAAGTCCCAACAGGTCTTAGAGGGATTCCCCCCACTACGCGAGTCGATGAGACATCGATGACGTCATCCTTCTCGAACGTTCCGCGACGGTGATGCCGCCTAGTGGCGGGGTGAGTTTTGGAACAGAACTCGCCTAGCCTATCTACTTCCTTACATTCGCCTGACCCTTCGTACTCTTTTGACCCTTAGATTCGCGTGACCCTTCAAACTCAACTAACTCTTACACTTATCGGATCTTTACACTCACTGACTTTTATATGAAGGGTCCGACCCTTAGACGCCTTAGACCTATATGGACTCTAATTCCCTCTCACCTCCTCCCCCTGCTCCTTTCCTCTTAATTTCCTGTATTACTCTATTGCCTACTTTCTTTCTGTTTTTTCCTATTTTTCTTCTTATTAGTTGCTCATATAAACCCGAAAAAAGTACAACTCGCCACAAGCAACTGTACAGCTCGGAAGCCACACTAGGGGCACTAGGGATTTTTCTGCAAAACTTGACACTTTTTTTTGTTTGTAGGGAAGCTTGAGGGAAATATTGCGATGAATTTTGAAGGTCGAGGGGTATTTGGCGGAGAATTTTTTCGGGGCTGGATTTTGGCCAAGTGGAGCGCAGCATTCGAGGGTTTCTTCCAGGAAAACATCCAATTGGTTAGAAATAAATGAAGAGCTACTATGCAATTATTAGATACAATTTCCAGAAGCTAGTTTGCAATTTCTGAAAAAATTTGATAACAAAAGAATATCGTGACCTTGAATACTGCGCTGTGATTGACTAAAATCCAGCCCCGGAAAATTCTCATCTGAATTCTCCGTGTAAAATCTCGCACATTTTTATCATGTGTAATTTGCACTGAAATTTCAAGAAATAAGTGATACCGTGAGAAACTTCACGAGACAATACTTTGGAAAGATGGTCTCGGTCTCGTTTCAATTTCGAAACACGCAGTATCGACTGATCTGGTGATAACTCCAAGTCAATTTATCTTATCTCGGCCTCAAGATTTTCGTGTTTTTTAATGTAAAAACTCGGGTTTTTTCTCGGTTTGTCTCGTCTCGGTCTTCTACATACAGGGTGATGTCAGCACCTAGTTTACAAGTTGTGAGGAAATATGGAATAAAAAATCAGTAATTCAATGGCGTAAGAATTATGAAATTAGGATAAATTTTTGAATAGTGAGCGTTAGTTTTTTTCAATGATTTACCCAATAACATCATGGTAGTCTCCCGCCATGCCGGCATGATGGAAAATGGTGATGGTACGACAATTATGGTGATATTTACTGCGATGATTTTAGCCACATTATGTGCGATAGTGTGAGTAATGTTCATTGCGACCATGAACCGATAATTTTATTAACATGAAGAGGGGTATTAATTATCATATCGAGTCCCATTGACAACTGCGTCATCCTTTCCAATCGTGGCGGTCAATTACAATGTACCTGGCTGAAGTATTGAAAAATTCTAATGTTCACCATTTGAAAGTCTATCTCGATTCTCTATTCTATATCTGCCTAAAATTTGTAAACAAGGTGCTGACGTCACCCTGTTTTAATACAAAGCTTCCATTCGGAAGAAAAAACGCGAAAAACTGGAAGCCGAGATAAGATCAATTGACTCGGAGACAGACGAGAAAAAAAAATTCCGTGTTCACTGAGATCGAGACAATCCCTCTAAAGAATTGGCTCGTGATGTCTCGTGAAGTCTTTCGTGGCGTCACTGCAAGAAATTTTGTCATTGAAAAATCTAATATTCCATTCAGTTCGAATCATCTGAGAATCAATAAAATACTTAATTTTTCAGTTGAATTTTTCCGTGAAAATTTGTAAATTCATGTCATTTTGTATCTAAATATTCATGTTCCATTGAAAATTCAATCAAGTTGTGAAAATTCCGTCTCTCCCACTAAAAACTGACAAATTTCCTTGAATGCTACCTAAAACTTGAAATTTCATAACCATTTTTCCCCTAAATCAGATTCAATGTCACGTTCATGAGAATTACTACCACATTTTCATGAAATTTTGAAAAATTTCTAACAGTATAGGGTGAATTTGAGTTTTGAGGCTTTCGCGGCCAATATTATTATTCATTATATGTTAATTGACCAGCTGATCAATTAAAAACATCTTGATTGGTTGGGACACTCCCCACCACTCTACCTACCCCCTCCAGGGATCAGGAGGGATATAAGGACTTCCTTACAACGGGGAGCTTCAGTATCGGAGCAACCTAGCCCTGACGATGCAGACTGAAATGTTTGCGAAACGTCGGCAAAAAGCTGCATCTAGACGCGGCATCCATCCGGAAGCCACCATAATGAAGTATAGGGTGAAATTATTATTAGTTCAATCCCGAATCTGGATATACTTCATATGATCAAATACTATGCTCTGATTGGTCAGGATCCAAATGCCAGAAATAGTATATTCATCTATTCTCCTGGAGTCTTCCGACTCAGAAGAAATTTGTCAAATTGTACAAAATCTTACACAAGATTTTTGGAGGCATCTCCATGGTAGTCCTTATTGTCTGTGCATAAAAATTCTTTCGGAAAATTTCGCTCATTTCCCTCAACATCTAAGATATTGGACACGAGGCAACAAATGATGATCCACAGGAAAAATTGTCACGGTAAAAAGTACCGAACTCTCTCATCATAATTACTGAGAGTTTTTTATTGCTCGACGAAAAACCCATAGGAATTAATGAAAAACTAATGACATCTAGTGAAAAATGCATTCAGCAGCGTTGAAAATCAATGAGAGGCTCTGACTATCTGCTATACATTACGAAATGTCCCACGATTCCCAAGAGGTTCGTTAATTTTTGCGGAGATCTCTCATAATTGCATAGAAACTTTTCTCTGCGTGCACGGAGAGAAAAAATATATAAAAATTACCCTTCTGGTAGGATAAAAGTGTACTGAAAGTTATTTCTATGGTGATTCTGATAAAAATGAATAATGAAAAAATAAAATTTATAATTAGTAAAATAAATTTTACCCTTCCGCAGGATAACTTTTCGAAAGAAGCGGCAAATTCATCATTCATTTGGTGAATCTTATGTTGACATGAATAAATAATCTCCCTACGAAGGATAAAGATTATAATTACCCGGTCAATTATTGAAAACCGTGAGATAATTTTTATTCTCAATCCGGTGAAATTTTATTAATCGTGCGCATCAAAAACTATACGCATGCGCGAGATAATTTTTACCCTTCCAAAGAATAACTTCTACCTCGATAAAGTAGAAATCCCGTGCTCCGGCCCCGGTTGGTAATTCTCCAGTTCCTGTATTAACGTAACCAGTGCGCCGATCAACAAGTGCGACGTATTATTCGATGATTACAATACGAGATACGACCTATTATACGTAATATATGAAAGTATTAATAAAGTGATAATAATCAACTCGTCAAAGCTGTTCAGGTGGAGCACAAACTTAATTATTGAGGTAAGTAAACGTTGATGAAATAATTTTTAAATGATTTGGAACATGTGGTTTGCATTGTCTTACTTCAAAATGTGATTATTTTTTTTTGTTTTTATCCATCTTTCGACGTTTCCCGCACATGTTTCGTAGTGTCCGAACGTATCCTGAAAACCCATTCTAAATTATTAACAACAATTTAAACAATTTCCATCAATTGAAGGCGTTCATTCATATGCTTCTTTGATATCATAATAAGTACATCTTCCATCGCACCAAAATCCCACATCCAGAACTCTTGATTGACCTAACTTTTTTTTTAGCTAACTTTTCAACTTTCGCTTGTTGGTTCTTCGGAATTTCTTTCAGATTGTGCTCTTGATGGCAAGAGTATTTTACATTAGATCTTAAACTATTCCGCATGAAGCTAGAATTCCAAATAATCGACGTGAATGTGCAGTACCTTCGATGATGTTACTCGATTTCAGTGACATCAAACTCTCGAGTTATAATGGTATCTGATTTCAAATTGGACATTTTTATGCATTGTCCGTTTATCTCGATAATGGGCAATGTTAGGAGAAAATGTCAGAAGACCTTTTTTGTGGGGGAAGAAATTCTCATCAAAAAAGGTCTGTTTGAAACATAGTCATCATTCTATCAGTTCAGCGGGGAATTAATTCGGTAATCTTCGAAATCAATCGGAACCCTTCGGTTCAACAGTCAAGAGTCAGCGAATCACCCGGAAAGGTAATGGTACGAAAAGGTCCGTCAGAGTAATCGCTCGGCAGTTCAACAACCATGTAATAGATTATCAACTCAGTTATTAGTTCAGTTCATCCACTCAGTAGAAATGATATAGAATATCAACATTAGAGTCAAATCAACGTAGATTTAGTGAATTAACAAATATTATAGTTTCTCAACGAATTAAGTACATCAGCAGTGAATTATCGAAACATTAGAGTAGGATCAACGGAAGGCACGTGTCGACGCGTCTCTCAACGTGTACAGTTCCTCACCATTTGAGTTAGATTTAGTCGTTAGACTAATTATCGATAGACATTTATCACAGACATTTAATAGTGACTCAACAGTGAACTATCAATTTAGACAAGTGTATAAAGTGTATATAGTATTTTACGACGTGGTTCGATCCCACAATTAAACTGTGATTTTATGAACCAATGTTAGAATTCATATTCCAGCCTCACCTCTGATCACACACCCACAACCACCCTAAACCTAGCTCCTCACCAAACAAGGTCTTTTGATATTTTCTTCTAACATCGCTCATTATCTAAAATTTAACGAGATGAAAAAAATCCAAGTAAAAAATTATTGAATTCATGCCAACAATGATATGCATTTATCTCGGTACTGAGTCATTTTGGAAAAAAATATCAGAAGACCTTTTTTGCAGGCTAGGAAATTCCCAACGAAAAAGGTCTGTTTGGTGAGGAACTAAGTTTAGGGTGGATTGGGAGGTTAGAGGATCGTCAGTGTGAAATAACTGTTGAGAGTCTTGACCTAATATGAACGTTAATTTATTCTCGCGTTCAAACCACGCTTTGTCAAATTTACAAAACACCTTGTCACTAGTTGATCGTACTGAATTTGTTTTAATTGTTTATAGTTTTTACACTGTTGAGTCACTGGTTAAATGGCTAATAAATGACGTGATTTTCTTTTTAATGAGTTTTTATCGCCGAGCTAATAGACGTTAATGTACTGAATGTCTACACTCTGCGCGTTACTCAAATACGGAGTTGAAATCTAATCAAAAACTGACTACTTGGCTGATCGTTTTATACTGACTCGCGTTGATTTACGGTGACTCTACTAGACCTGAGCGTTGACCCGGAAAAGACCGATGATTTTCGTAATTGGCCGAGCTTGTCGACATTGGTCTTGGAGAGGTTGGGTTGCGTTTCAAACACCCCGGGGGCATTCAACATCAGGGTTGTTGAATTACTGGTTGTCGTTCTGTTGGTCTTCTTCGTCCTCTAGTTGATCTTCTTCTGGAGGCTGTTCTGGTGGTGGTGGGTCTGTTGGCAACAGACAGAGCTTGGCGATTGGTCGATCAAACTCCGAGTGGGTCGTTTTGATGTTCTGGAGGTTTGGTGACCCGTCTGGATGCGTGCCGACTTCTACCTTGGTGATTCTCACTTTGGCTACCCTTGTAAGCCCATCTGCTCCTGGTTTCGTTGCTATGACTCTGGCAATTGGCCACTGCGTTGGTGGAAAGCTGTCTTCCATCATCAGCACCATATTGCCAACCTCTGTGTTGTGTTAACATGTCTTCCACTTGTAGATTGACTGGTACCGTTGAAGACACTCTTTGGACCACCTGGACCAGAACTGGTGAATTATCTGCGTCACCAGGTTCCATCGTCGAATTTTGCTGGGGTTCTCGTTGACGTATGAAGACTCTGGGATAACTTGGAGAGGCTCACCTATCAAAAAATGTCCTGGTGTGAGCACTTGGAGATCTTCTGGGTCGTCCGACATCGGACAGATTGGCCTGGAGTTTAGACAGGCCTCTATCTGGATCACTATGGTGTTGAGTTCCTCAAACGTTAGTGTTGTCTTTCCCAGGACTCTTTTGAGGTGATATTTTGTTGATTTCACGGCTGCTTTCCATTTGCCACCGAAATGAGGGGCTCTAGGTGGTGAGAAGCTCCATTGTGTCCCATTAGTGGCGAGAGCAGCCTGAATTCGTTGATTTTCTCTGGAAGCTTGGTGATAGAGCCTTTCTAGAACTTCTGCTGCGCTGGTGAACGTGGCGGCATTGTCACTGTACATGACAGCTGGAATGCCCCGTCTTCCGGTGAATCTCTTGTAGGCTCCTAGGAAGGCTTCCGTGGTCTGCCTGTTGACGAGTTCTAGGTGAACTGCTGAAGTTGTGAAGCACTCAAAAACTGCAATGTGCACCTGTCCTGGCTGTGCATTCGTTGGTCTCCACTTCAGGATCTGGAATGGACCTGCATAATCCACCCCTGTGTGGAGAAATGCTCTGGATGGTGATACTCTGGTTGCAGGCAGCTGACCCATCTGTTGTTGAGCCTGCTTCCCTCGGTGTCTGGTGCAGATAGCACAGCGCAGAATGTACGCTCTGACTGTGCCCCTGCCACCGATTATCCAGTACCTTTGTCTGGTGTAGGCCAGCGTGAGTTGAGTCCCTCCGTGGAGGGTTCTGCGATGAGCTTCTTCGATCACCAGTGTGGTGAATCTCGACTGACGTGGCAAGATTATTGGGTGTGTCTCTTCAGGGTGTAGGTCTGAGTTCTTCAGGCGTCCCCCAAGTCTCATGATGTTCAACTCGTCTAGGGTTGGTGTGAGCTTTGCTAATTGGTGACCTCGTGGTAGCTTTTGATTTCTCTGAAGCACACGAAGGGCTGAAACAAAGTACTGATTTTGTGTTATTTTTACCCAGAATAATCTCGCTTCGTTGAGTTCTCTTGTTGACAGGATTGGTCCCGGGGGCGTCGGCAGTCTCCTGAATCTGTCGATTGCCCTGTTGATAGTCGCTGTTACTGCTAGAAGCCGAGCCATCGAGCTGTACCTAGTGAGTAGCTCAGCAAGTTCGTTGACCTTTGGTGCAACTGGATGTGCTCGTGCTGGTTTCGCTTCCTTGGCCACTTCTGGGATTTCCATTGCTAGAGCGTCAATTATTGATTGTGGCCACTCTTCAGGATCCTGATTAATCCACTCAGGTCCTGACCACCAACGTTGATGATCTGCTAGCTGACTTGGAGATATGCCTCTGGATGCGCAGTCGGCTGGATTTTCTTTCCCACTGACGTGTCTCCAGATGGCATTCGGGAGAGTTTCCTGGATCTTGACCACTCTGTTGTGGACGAAATCTTTCCACCTTGATGCGTGGCTTCTGATCCAAGCGAGTGTTACTGCTGAATCCGACCAAAGATGAGTTTCTGCATAGTCGAGCTGAAGCATCCTCTGTGTTGAGGCTACTAGTTGTGTTAACAAGAGAGCTGCTGTAAGCTCTAATCTTGGAATAGTCATGCGCTTGATCGGTGCTACCTTTGTCTTCGCGCAGACCATCACTGTTGAAGCTGGCTCGTTGATGTTCCTGGTGCGTATGTACACCACTGCACTCATAGCTACGGTTGAAGCATCTGCGAATCCGTGTAATTGAATGTTACTTTCTTTTGATGTTAAATTGAGCCATCTGGGTATAGCAACTTTGTCCAATTCTGTGAGTTCCTGGCGAAATAACTCCCACCGTTGAGTGTACTCCGTGGGGAGGGGGTCATCCCAATTACATTTGAGTTTCCAGAGATCCTGTAGGAGGATTTTCCCTTTTACGACGACTGGAGCGATGAAGCCCAAAGGATCGAAGATCTGAGCTATCTCTGAAGATACAACCCTTTTGGTGATCGGCTGTGTGTTGAAGTCCTTGGATTTATACCTGAATGTGTCAGACGACTGATGCCAACGCATTCCAAGAACTTTGGTGACTGATTCTTCAAACTGGATTACGGCTTCCTCTGTTGATAATCCGAGCTCGTGCAATAGCCGTGGGCAATTGCTGCTCCATTTCTGAAGAGCGAAGCCTCCAGCCTGACAGAGTCCTTGTAGTTGCCAGACTATCTCCTTGAGTTCTGCTGCTGACTCAGCTCCGCCGTAGATGTCGTCAACGTACCGACCTCTGGTGATTGTCTCGACGGCTGCTGGGAAGCGGTGACTCTCATCCTCCGCTAATTGTTGAAGAACTCTCAGAGATAGCCATGGAGAACAGTTGAGACCGTAGGTGACTGTGGTTAGCTGATAGGAGATTTGTTGCTGATTATCATCAATCCACAAAATTCTCTGGAGGTCCCAATCGTCCCTGTGAACTCGTATCTGTCTAAACATCTTAACGATGTCGGTGCCAAACACGAGTCTGTGCTTTCTCATCCATGTCAAGACNAACAGTTGAGACCGTAGGTGACTGTGGTTAGCTGATAGGAGATTTGTTGCTGATTATCATCAATCCACAAAATTCTCTGGAGGTCCCAATCGTCCCTGTGAACTCGTATCTGTCTAAACATCTTAACGATGTCGGTGCCAAACACGAGTCTGTGCCTTCTCATCCATGTCAAGACGTCCATGGCATTGATCTGCAATTTTCCACCAGGATATAATATATCATTGAGTGACATACCTGATGAGCTGGGACTGGAGCCGTTGAAAACGACTCTCAGTTTTGTGGTGATGGCCTCTTCTCTCAGAACCCCGTGGTGTGGCAGATAATAGGCTGGGGTAGGTTCTGGAGAATCGGGTGCTCTCTGCATATGTCCCAAAGCCTCGTATTCGTTGATGAAATCCTTGTAGAGCTGGGCATATTCCTGATTGTTGTTGAGTTTGCTGATTTTTGATCTGAGCTATCGTGAAGCCTTGAACTTTGACTCCCCGAGCGCTTCTGCTGACGTTTTCAATGGGAGCCTCACAATGTAACGCCCTGTTGAATCTCTGCTGTGTGTTGATCTGAAGTGTTTTTCACACTCCAGCTCGTCTTGTGATAGCTCTGAGTTGTCTGAACGTTGGACTGGTAATTCTTCCTGGACCCAAAACCTTTGTAGAAGCTCTAGTAGTCGTTCATTTGAAGATTCCCGTACAGCTGATAAGGAGACCCTCGTTGAGCGACCGGAGCAGTTGATTGGACCTGATAATATCCAACCAAATGCTGTTCGTTGGCCAACTAATCTTGACTGTTTAGACTTGACAACTTCATCTTTAATTATCTGCCCGTAGTTGTCAGCCCCTATTATTATATCTATTGGTCCAGGCTGGAGATACTGTTGATCAGCTAGTTGAAGGTTTTCTAGTGAGCCGATGTCGACTGATTCACAGGAAAATGATGGCAGGATTGCTGTGAGTTTCTTCAAGACGTGGGCGTTGAGTTTTACTTGCTGGGGCCCGTTGATTGCTTGTAGCGTCACTGACACCCTTCCTCTTGTGTGGCCTGAATTGACTCCGCCAATTCCTATTAATTCCAATGTTTCTGTTGTTCTTGTGAGGTGCAGTTGATGTACTAATTTCTCAGAGATAAATGACACCTCTGATCCTTGATCAATTAGTACTCTGGCTCTGCTGATGAATCCTTTTGGGGATTTTACTTTGACTTGCGCTGTTGCTAACAGCACTGATTGTTGATCTGCTTCTTGTTGAGTTGTTTCTGCATTCTCACTGGTCCGCTGGTTGTTGAGGTTGACTGTTGCCGTTGATGTACTGGGTTGAGCTGTTGAGAATGACCAATGAGGAGGTTATTTTGTTGATTATGCTATAATTCGTTCACTCACTCGTGATCTTATCTGTACTCTGCCCTGGCTCGACTCTTGCTGATGCAGGGACATCTGTTGATTCCAAGTCACGTCGAGTTCGTGGTGGAGCGTTGGTGTACTCGCTTCCTCCATGAATTAAAGTGTGGTGATTGCCCTGACATTGTTGACATCTTTTCGTTGAGAAACACTTCGTCTTTCGGTGAGGTCCCAGACAACTGAAGCAGAGGCCATTGCTTATGACCACGCTGTTCCTCTTTACTGGGGGCAACTCTCTGAATTTCTGGCACTCAGCAATGAAGTGTTTTTCCTTACACATGGCACAACAGTTTCTCGGAAGAAGCCTCTCAGCGTTGCTGTCTTGTTGAGTAGCTGCTGCGTAAGAGCTCTTCTTCTTCTTCAGTGATTTCCTGTCGGCGATGTTGGTTTCCTGTGTTGCATGAAGCTCTGATCCTGCGTTGATTCCTCTGCCGCAGGCTTCGACGAATCCGACGAATTCCTTCAGACTGGGAAAGTCTCTGGAATCTCCCAGTTTCAATTCCCACTGCTTAAGGGTTTCTGCATCTAATAATCTCCTCAGCAGGTGGGCAATCATCTGTTCAATCAAGTTCGCATCTGAGAGACCGACTACCTCTCGTAGCTGGTCTAGCGACTCGACTGCTGCTGCTGTGTTGTGGTTGAGTTTCTCCTGAGTTGCCTTGGTGATCTTTGGCAGCTCCAGTATTCGATTGAACAGGTACTGAGCCACCAATCTTGGATCATCGTATTTCGCCTTGAGCTTTTGCCAAGCCTTTTCATAATTCTGGTCGTTGATGTCCAATGTCGATATGAGAGTAGCTGGAGGTCCTCTGAGGCTGCTTTTGAGTCTAATCAACTTCTCCACTGGTGCGATTGTTGATTTGCTACCGACCAGCGAGCTGAAGAGATCTCTGAATTCCTTCCACTGGGATGGGGTGCCGTCGAAAGCCTTCAAATCCAGACGTCTGAGCTTGTCGGGGTGTTCTTGGCCTGGTGAATTGCTTGCTGGTTGAGTTTTCTTCGACAGCTGACCTTTCAGCTTACTGATGAGCTTTATACTTTGCTCCTTTGTGGCAGCTGTCTGTTCGAAGATTCCTTCTGTCAAGTAGGGATGATCGTGAGGGAGATATTCGATTATGCCTCCCTGCTGTGAGAGAAACTCTGCCCAGTAGGTCTCAAGGATTTCTTTCTGTCCATCCAGCTCTTCCACGGTGATGTCCTCGTCATTCATGATCGTGGTGGTGAGCTCCTTATAAATGTGGGTGATGCTCTCCACTCTGAACTTTAGCTGCCTCAGTAGAATCTCTTGATGCACAGTGAGACCTGCCGCGGGTAGCCCTATCATCTCCGAGTATCTCGTCTTGATATGCTGAATTCGTTGAGTACTCTAGATGGTGGCTTCGTCTTCAGTCTCGCTGATTACAACTTTCAGAATTGTTGATGGTGGAGGTTCTTTCTTCGTTGGTTGTGCTGCTGCGCCTCTAGTATCTTGTTGATTATCTACGACTTGTTTTTCAATTACGGTATCTGGATCAGACATGATGATGTAATTGAAAAGTTACTTGCCTGAGAATTCCTTGTTGAGTGGCTTCGGATGTCGGTGATGTATCGACTGTCGATGCGTTACCAACCGTTGACGTACTGTCGATGCGTTACCGACCGTAGATGTTTGCGTTGTGTCGGTAAGGCGTCGCTTGGGAGGCCGCCTGTTGCTGAGCGCACTGGCCCAGCGTTGAGGTCCTTCGGCAGTACTCGTATATCCCGAACTCTCACGAACCTTGTCAACACTTTGAGACACCGATGTTTACACTTCGGATTACCGCCAAGAGGAAACAATAGCACAACTACTCTTTGTCTGTTGAGATTCTGTCCGTTGACCGACTCGTGTAGACCCCGAAAGTTCGTTACACGAGGCGTCTTTTTAAATTCACCCGAATCCGATCACACTAATTACTCCCAAATCCGGCTCGAAGGACCAATGTTTGGTGAGGAACTAAGTTTAGGGTGGATTGGGAGGTTAGAGGATCGTCAGTGTGAAATAACTGTTGAGAGTCTTGACCTAATATGAACGTTAATTTATTCTCGCGTTCAAACCACGCTTTGTCAAATTTACAAAACACCTTGTCACTAGTTGATCGTACTGAATTTGTTTTAATTGTTTATAGTTTTTACACTGTTGAGTCACTGGTTAAATGGCTAATAAATGACGTGATTTTCTTTTTAATGAGTTTTTATCGCCGAGCTAATAGACGTTAATGTACTGAATGTCTACACTCTGCGCGTTACTCAAATACGGAGTTGAAATCTAATAAAAAACTGACTACTTGGCTGATCGTTTTATACTGACTCGCGTTGATTTACGGTGACTCTACTAGACCTGAGCGTTGACCCGGAAAAGACCGATGATTTTCGTAATTGGCCGAGCTTGTCGACCTTGGTCTTGGAGAGGTTGGGTTGCGTTTCAAACAAGATCTTTAGACATTTTCTCCCAACATCGCTCGTTATTGAGATAATCGGAAATTTAACGAGATGAAAAAAATCCAATTAAAAAAATCATTGAATCCATGCGGACAGTGAGGCGCATTTATCTTGGTAATGAGTCATTTTAGGAGGAAATCTCAGAAAATCTTTTTTGTAGTTGAAAGAATTTGGTACCAAAAATGTCCCTCAACATTCCCTCCTAAAATCACTCAATGGCGAGATAATTCGACATTTTACAACATGTGAGGAACTGACGTTTGACTCGGTACCACTTGACTACTAAAATAAAACACATCATTTTCTTATTTTTCATTTTCATTTTTCAGGGTGATCCCGGGTACTTTGAGCGTCGACGTATTGTGGACAATATAAGTAAATATTATTTTGCACGTCAATTGCTGGTCATGAGAACGTAATGACATTTTTTCATCACGCTGTGACGAAAAGTGAACTTTTCGGCACGCTCCGCGTGCCTAAAAGTCCAATTTCCGCCACATTGTGATGAAAAATATTGTTCGTAACTCGTGAAAAAATGATTTTTAGCTCGTGGGATTATATCACTCGCCTTCGGCTCGTGATATAAACCTCCCACTCGCCAAAAAATACTTTTTTGCACTCGTTACGAAATATACTATTTCCTTTTACTCATAGCCACTTCTTCCAATACTTAAGAGTTCTACCGATGGAGCAACTATAATCACGTATTTCGGAGACCATGGAACTTTGAGAAACATAATTATATTTGAACAAAATGATCAGTGTATATTTATTGTTAAACACTTGAATAATATTTTCCTGAACGAGCATACAAAATCGTAGATCTCATGACTTTACAATACTCCTGGGACACTCTGTGTACGGATGATCTACATGGCTGTTTTATCACGAACGTAGTACGTACACCCAAAGGGAGATGTATTGTCAAGAAATGGTTCTGAGATTTATGCACAATAAATTTTTATATAATGCTATTAAGATTCTTCATTTTTCATTCCCTACCCACTCTTCTTTCAGATTTATTTATCGTTGGATCAGATGATCCAAGAACTAAAATACAAATTGATTAATCAATCACCACGAAATGTATCAACTGACAATAAAAATATATAAACGTAAACATTCAAAATCATTTTCAAAAACTACATTTTGGAGTAAATGATTTACATCATCATTTCTTTGAGAGTTTTCTTAATTTACTCAAGGTTTTTTTGACGTAAATGAGTTCATAACGATCATTATTACATATTGTATGAATTTCGTCATTAAAAGTTGGGATTCAACGTTTTGGAAATGTGAAAGTATTTCATTTCCATTTTGGAGCAATTTGTTCTCTGAATAATTTACTCCCAATGTTTAGAGGAATGTTTACAAGGCAATTAATACCTCCTCCGAGGACGACAAACAATAATCCGTCAAGAGAGATTGACAAAACTGTGACGAATACAACGATAAACCAAATGATTTGGCTGGAAAGCACCCCACTGTTACATAACCCCCAAGAAATCCCGAAGAATATCCCCCACTCTTCTCTCAAACTTGAAATAGAAAATTTATGAGAAATAAATGAATTAGAATAATGAAAATACTCATTCTGCAAATTCAAAATTGATATAGAAAAGTATTCCACTCCAATCCGAAAATCAATTCGAAAAAATATTCAAAAACATGAAAACTAAATTGAATTAATGTACTTGATTACTGTCACGCCATTGGGCTTTCACTTTTTATGGAGTAGATGATAAAAATTATCATGAGCGTGAGGATAGCAAATTTCGTGTCACCTCTGCGTCATAACTTTTATGTGTTTAGGCTGGAATCAATGGCTGAACCCAGAAGACAGCTGTAGCACCATAAGAAAAAGGAAAAAAAACTGTAGGTGAGGTTAGTATACTTTTACCCTTCCGTTGGGTAACTTTTACACGGATATTTATAAAAACTCTCAGGATTTTCGATAATTTTTATTCTCTGACACTGATAATTCTTATCCGGATAAGGATAAATATCATTCAACTATGTCAGTCAAAATTTATCCACTCGAAGGATATTTATTGAATCGTGAACTTTTCCTACAGAATTACCCTTCCAGAAGCATAATTTTTATCTAGATTTGAGCATAATTTTTATCCAACTTTTCTCTCCGTGTACGATAATATTGACATCCGTCGTTCAACTACCTCGACATACAATGGATGTGTCTCGCTGAGTGTGATCGAACACATGTACACTGATAGAACGATTTAGTTGCTGCTATTGAAGCTTTTTAACGATTAAAGTGATTTTTTAATCGATAAGAATGGTGTAAATAATTAAGAAGCCTCATTAACACTAACAAAAACCTTTCGTTTTTCCTATCACTGTATGGTTTGCCTAAAACGAAAGAGCATAAACTGCACTTGAGAGAAGCATTTATTTTTTCAACATAGTATTTCTCTAATCGAGTCATTCCCAAGCAAGCCTGATTAGGTTTCAATCATGACAATCATGTTGGTCTAGAGGATGACTAAGTTGCACACGAATTTGTATAAACTTCTACAATGATTATTTATTTTCCGTAATTTTCTCATTTTATAGAAGAAAGAATTTCGATTAATATTTTAATATTGATAATTATTGAGGGAGCCCGCTCAAAGTCATAACTAACATGGTCATCTTCTAGAGCAATATACAGTCCAGTCTCCATACAAGACACACTGTTAAAAAATTTTGTCTGAAATTTTCGGTACACTTTTTGGAAATTTTTATCGAATTTAATTACCACTGAAATTCCAAACAATTTCGTCATTGAAAATTCAGAATTTCGTGGAAAAATCGAAAAATGAGAACTGTAAATTTCAATTCCATTTTTTCCTGAAAATGAATAGAAAACCAGAAAATTTCGCTAAATATATTCTGGAATTTTCAGGACAGTGACACTGAATGTGATTTGCTGGAAAAAATCATGAAATTTCAGATTTCACTAAAAATTTAATGTAATTTGGCACTGAATATTCATATTAAATGGGAAATTGAAATAAATTAAGGAATTCTCATCTTTATGCTGCTTAAAATTCTGGAACTATACTGAATTTTCAGTGAAACCTGAAATTTCATGATTTTTTTTCCTCTAAACCGCATTCAGTGTCACTGTCCTGAAAATTAGTAGTCAACTGAGCATGAAATTTAATATTTTCTTCTAACAATGTACGAGACCTGAATCCGTGCCAAGTGATCCCACACTTTCTGTCTCTATGATCAAGGAATTAATTGCACATCAATTGAATTTCGAAACGAATGACACTCGTTACAGTTCATAAATAAATTTAACACATTTGTCATAAATTTTGGTAAAATGTCTATTTTTTCACGTTTTCATGTATTGCACCATGTATTTACGTCCATTTTTTGAATGGGTAAATAGACAAAACCAAGCAAAATTCGTCCCAATTTTTATGAAAACCAAAATTATAATGCAAGCCTAAATTTTTCTTCACAGGCCTCTATTAATAATCTAACTTATTCCGAGTTTCTAAATTGTTATTTCGAAAAGGAATAATACTTCTAATCGAACATTCGTGTTTCATATCCGCAATCGTATTCAAATTATCGTGAAAAATGGAAATCGTCTAGAATCTTATACGAAGGTTGGACTGTCATTGTCGTAATTGCAACCTACAATTAAGGTTGCCTGGAAATGACTCCACTGGAGAAATATGGTATTGAAACAATAAATCCATCTCTCAAGTAAATGAATATTTGGCAAAAATAATTTTTTTCTCAGTGTATTGTTGATAAAGAAAATCATACATTGGAATAGGATTGATTAATCCTCCAATCTCTGGGGAGCTCTCAGGAAATTATCTCCTATACTTGAAGCTCTTCCACGTTCCCCTAATAGTACTGACGCCGCTGATGTTACACATCCCCTGAGAGAACCAAGATGGCCCCCCTAGTATTTTTTTGGTTCATTCTTTTGTTATAGATTACACAAGTAGTCCATTCTACTGAAAATAATTATCTTGGTAGATTAATTAATGGCGAAACTGTAGTAGAAATTACGACGAATAACAACCCAGAAAGGTGTCTTTTAAAAAACAATTTAATTAATTCTCCAAAATGTTTTTCTTCAATTTAAACATGAAAAACCAATATTTTCATTTCCACAAATGCCACTTGAACTGAAAAGACACCGACGTCGGTGGCCGAAGCGGCTAGGTGCGAGCCTAGTGTGCGAAAGGTTGTGAGTTCGATTCCCCGTGGAACCGAGTTTTTCAACCGGAGGCTCCGGCGAGCGGGAGGTCGTTAATATAGTGACCGCCTGTACCGGCATGGGTTTCCTGTGGTTTTCCATGCTACTCCTATGTTCTATAGGAGTGCGAATGCGGTGCAGTGTAGAATCCACAGTCGCATGCATAGGGTTGGATAGGGCCGATTAGCCAATCAAAAGAGGGCAGAAAGGGCCGGAATATAAAAAAAAAAAAACTGAAAAGACACTTTTCTGATAGAAATAATAAATTAAAAAAAAATCAATTGTTCTTCGGGGGCAAAAGACAAAAGCGAAGGTGAACTCAAATGTCTATCAACCTCCCCCACGTGTTATTCACTGAGCGAGCCCCTTGAACGAAGGTGAGACTGCCATTGTGTTACAAAGTGAAAAAGTATGCCGAAAACTACGTGCATGCTGCTGCTTCTGCTTCTGCAAAACCGCCTTCACCAACGAATCGAGTCAACTTCACCCTTCTGTCCCTCTCCCCCCCCCCCCCTCAC
>NW_021680490.1:538725-539954 GCF_001412515.2 Diachasma alloeum | reverse complement strand
ACCGCCCTGGTTCCAACTCTTTCTCTCTCCCTCTACGGTCTGTGTGTTTCAAGTGTATTCCCCAAGTACGTACCTACTCGCGAGTAGAGCGAGTGTATCGAGACCCTGACCTACAAACCGCTGTATCGATCGTAACTAGCGACTGTACACTTTGCGAACTAGAGGCTTCCATCTTATCTTTCTGTTTTTTTTTATCTTCAACTATTTTTTGTGCATTCATATAAATTATCCACTCTATTCTCACGGTTATCCTTAACTTAATGAGGATAAAACTACTTTTAATTATGATTTTCGTTGTATTCTTTCATGAAGGGCTGAAGAAATTGAGAACGGTGAAAAATAGGGCAGACGTCTTACGCAAATTTCAGTGCTAAAATTTGCATTCAAGGAATTTAATATTTTTCATTTTAGGTAGATTGTTGAAGTTTTCAAATTTTAGGGTGAAATTGTCTTGGATAATAAACTGTTTAAGTAGAATTCTGGGTTGGCATTGACATTTTCAGGGAATTCCAGCGAGTTTAATATGAACATCAAATTTTGTCAGTGGGATATATTTGGATTATGATTCCGATATGAAATATTTGGAACCATGATTAAATTTTTTAGAAGTGTACTTTCTGAAGTCACTAAATTCTCCCAGGAAACTTCCGACGTGGACCACAGAAAAATCCTTCATGGGATTCTTCAATTTTCATACGTACTTGGGGGTGAAATTTAATGTAATACAAAATACTGAGAAATTTGGATCTATTGTTGGGTGCATTGAAAAATGATGAAGAAAATTCCAAGGACTTGGAGCGTTTCCTTTCCGAGACATGCCTCGCCAAACATTGAAAAAACTATATTTTTCATTTTTCAGGGATGTGTGACATCCGTCAGAAAATTCATTTAAATTCATTTTCTTACGTCGTCATTCAATTATCTCAGTGATAGAAGCGACTTTTGAAACCCAAATTATCTTCTGTGACCGGGGAAAGTGACCCCCTCGATGTTAGGAATATTTCGGCTGCACACATCTGTGAACGATAAAAATGTTCCCAACGTCGAGTTTCTCCTAGATTAAGGAGATATCAGCTGTGCAATATCAGATGCACTGTAAACATTTGAGTCTAGTCTCGTCTCCTTAGTCATGCACTTTCCACGTGTGACCATAAATTTCAATAAACACTGGACTCTTGAACCGGAAAACTGTTGATAACAAATTCTAAGCGTGGGTCCAAATTTTGTAA
>NW_021680490.1:510502-534206 GCF_001412515.2 Diachasma alloeum | reverse complement strand
CTATAAAGACTTGTGCGCGATAGCAGCACGACTGTTACAGTTCCGATTGCATTTTGTAATCATCGCTACAGTAGTAGTAGTAGCTCATATCTGAGAGTTAGTATACTCCAGTTTCTTTTGGACACGGTTCCAATTTTATTATCAACCTATTAAGGCGATATTTTGGGTTTTTCGCGACCTTTAATTTTCATATAGTCTTGGATGACTATTTAATTTCCGTTTTAGTCTTTCGTAACTAAATTATTTTCTGAAATCCCAAGTCTTGTGACATTTTTAATTATTTGATTCATTTAAATAAAGAATTTAATCCAACGTCTTAAATTCAGTGCGGCATTACTTTTAACCACATACAAAATACTTTACGACTGAAAGCAGAGCAGTGAATGTAAGTCGAATGTTGTAGTTATACTTTTCTACTTGTTTTGTTAAAATATAGACTCTATTGAGTCACTTTAAAGTTATTCAAAATTCTTTTCATTTTACTCCAAGTGAACCTTTCCAACCTTTGATTCCAAATACTTTTGGGGTTTAGAAAATTGAAGTAAAAGGGGACCTTTGTAAATGGGTTTTGTGCTTGAATTCTATTCCTTAATTTCGAGACGATCTTTGAATTTAATCTTGTTTCTTTGGTTCAGTATCTTGAATTTTAATTTAATAAAGTTGTGTCAAGTAACCCATTCTTGACGTAACAGATGCATATGTGGAAAATGAAGGCCTTCAAGCCCTTGAAATTGTGACAATCGTTTTTCACTGAATCTAATGCCAGACAATTCAGATTTGGCCACTCTAGCACCTTGCAAAATTTCTTACAAGTATAAAGTACTGGGGAGGCTCTTTACGTATAAAAATTACACCTGTGAAACAAAAATGATCTCTCTTCAAACCGTAAAATTTCTGGCATGGGTTTTCAATTTTTGCCCCAATTCTTCCTGAACATTTTTAATTGTTAATTTTTATTTCTGCGTATTGAAGAACGAATATTAACTTACGCGGCAATTTTGCGTTTTTTGAATCGAAAATGTCCTTCCTGACGGCAATTTACGAAACGCAACAACTGAAAATTTACTCAACATTTTTTACAGCACCATGTACGTAAAGTAAAATTTTACACACGCTCTATCTGCGCAAAATCTCACTTTCCACACATTGTGATAAAAAATTGGATTTGACACCCGTGAGAGAAGTGTTCTTTGACCCTTGGGAGTGTAGCACTCGCATTCGGCTAGCGATAAACACCTCCTTTAAAAACCTTTTCACGCACTCGTATCGAAATATACTATTGTATTAGTAGTGCGTAAAGTTCCACTTTTTCACACGCACGTGTAATACATCTTATATTTTGTGGTACCTGCTGAGTTCACTGTTGGAAACGGTAGTGGGGGTAATGCAGTTGCTTTTGTGCATAAAATGCGTAAAGTTCAAGAGCGTGCGTAAAGTAAATTTCAAGTGGGTAAAGTAAAGCTTAGGCACTTATAACACCTTATAGTAGAGTAAGCTACCCAGTAGAAGGACCCTGCCCCATAGCAGGACGACCTACTTTTGGATCGGAAATTAACCCTGAATTGGTCACTATTCTAAGGTAGCGCCGCAGAGTTCATTTTTAATTTGTAATATCAGTTAGACGGTTGAATAGAAAATTCTGAAAAAAATCAAGTCTGTTGTTGAGAAGTGTTGAAAATTTTTAAAATATTTTTTCCAATCATTTTGTAATTATTATGCCTGCTTAGTGATGCCACGAGATACTTTACGAGACATCACGAGACAATACTTTGGAAGGATTATCTCGGTCTCAGTGAACGCGGAGTCATTACAACTTCTGTCGTAAGTCAATCTCCGATTCAATTTATCTCACCTCGGTTTCCAGTTTTTCGTGTTTCTTATATGTAGAAAATCAAAACGAGACGGAGCGAGACAAAAACCGAGCTTTAACATTAAAAATACGAAAAACCGAGATGAGATAAATTGACTAGGAGTCATCACGAGAGGAGTCGATACTGCGTATTTCGATACTGGGACGAGACTAAAAATTTCCATGTTCATTGAGACCGTGACCATCTCTCCAAAGTATTGTCTCGTAAAGTCTCTCGCGGCATTACTATGCCTGCTTAAGTGATTCAAATAAAAACTACAAAAACCAGGTGACCAAACCAGGATTAAGTAGAGAAATAATAATATGTGAAGTGTTGCTTTAAGTTCTCAATAATTGTTGTTACTTTTATTCCCCAAAATACGATTGTTTCTTCAATTGTTGAAAAACAACCGTCCATCCACTGGGCAATTTTCTGAGGCTTCAATCTACTGCACAGTTGACCCTATTTCAGGCATAATTTTGAATGCAATTCTGGATGAATTTTATCATTTTAAGACGAATTACAGGACTGTCCATTTCTCGGGGCCAGCAGAGAAAATTTATCATTCCTTTCGAATTTATTCTTTGATATGAAGTCAAAAAGGCGTCGAACGGAATTTCACTGCACGTTAACTCTAGCTCGAAAATTATAATAGGAAAATATCTTACACCGAGAAAAAAAACCTTTCATCAAGAGATTGAGCTGGTGTCCGAAAAATAAGAACAATTGGTTCATAGCAACAAAGGGACTTCTCAAACTAAGTCAAGTAAATTTTATTTAAAAAATTTTTGGCTTTGAGACGAAAAAACTATTAATTGAATTGATTTAACTAGACTTGGGTTGAGAAATCACTTTCTTGTCATAAACAAATTGTCCTCGCCTTTAGGTTAAGTGCAAAATTTCCTTCTGAAAGTTATTTTTTCTCTCACCCACAAGGAACACTAGGGAGGTGTTTCCCTCCGATTTCGATGAAACTCACATATGTTGTAGAGGACTCAAAACTAAAGGACACGTATTTTTTTATCGGCTAATACGCGGTTTTAAAGGATGAACCCATGGTCAGAATATGACCACCTTCGGGGGTGATCTTTCAATTCCACCTATAAAAAGAATATTTTCACAAATATTAATCACGGTAATAAATCGTTTGTGAGAAATTATAAAGATCACAGTTGATAGTTCCTCCGCGGATTGAAATTTGGAGGTAAACTACCCCTGTAAAAATGTTATTTAAAAAAAAAACTATGGCTCAGAATTTTATAAAACCAATTGCGTTTGGAAGAACACGGAAAAATTCGGAATACCTGTTTTTGGATTTTCCCCGGAAGTGAAGTTTTCTGGGGTGAAAAAAATGATTTCTCGGAAATGTCACCCATCACAGTAGTGGAGTTATTTATTTAATACATCAAGTTAATAAATAGCTGGTGAGAAATGATGGAAATCACAATTGATACTTTTTTTGGGGGTTGAAATTTGGGGGGTAAGCTACCTCTATGAAAATTTTGGTTTTCAAAAGAAAAATATGGTTCAGAATTTTATAAAAACAATTGCGTTTGAAAGAACGTGGAAAAATACGGCATACCTGTTTCTGGATTTTCTCCGGAACTGATATTTTCTTGGAAAAAAAATATTTTCTTGGAAATATTGCCCATCACAGTGGTGGAGTTTTTTTTTTTTTTATATTCCGGCCCTTTCTGCCCTCTGATTGGCTAATCGGCCCTATCCAACCCTATGCATGCGGCTATGGATTCTACACTGCACCGCATTCGCACTCCTATAGAACATAGGAGTAGCATGGGAAACCACAGGAAACCCATGCCAGTACAGGCGGTCACTATATTAGCGACCTCCCGCTTGCCGGAGCCTCCGGTTGAAAAACTCGGTTCCACGGGGAATCGAACTCACAACCTTTCGCACACTAGGCTCCCACCTAGCCGCTTCGGCCACCGATTTTTTTTTTGTTTAACCAAGTTTTTTATTCAAAAACACCTCAATATTTACAATATATACATATCTTAAAAACTAGTCTAAAAAAACTTTTATGACAATAATATTAAATAAATAAACTTTGGTTCTTGAGGAACTCTCGAGTTTACGCAATAACATGGTTTTGAATGGTAACATAACAGTGTATTTTGTTCATGTTCGCCGGTACATCAGATTTTATTATTATTGAATATTGTGCCCAAAAAAAAAATTTAAAGTTCTTTGATTGTGAAAAAAGGGCGCATCACTATTCAAGAGAGAAGAGTAATACAGATAGTAATAAATTACAGTAATTATGATTTAATAATCATATAAAACTCTTATTTTAGATTGTTTTATCCGTGAATATCAACCTAAAAACTGAAAAACTGATATTTCAGTTTAAACTAAATATAACTGATTTTTATTTCGAGTTCAATTAATTCCCTTTAAATTAAGGTAGTTTATAATTAGTGAAATATTTCTTGTATTGATATCAACTTGGTGAAGAATTTTCTTGAAGTTATTCGTGATTGCATTGATAATATCTTGTTTATAACAGATGCCCAATAGGGAATTTTTTCCTCTTCGGATTGTTCATTATCTTCATTAGTATTTGTAATATTGAGTCTTGTTCGTGCTAGTTTACTTGAATAATTGATTGAATTATTGGAAGAAACTGAATCTGCAAATGTGTATTCTGGATTAATTTTCGAACTTATCTTTTGTATTTTTTCGTTTGTCTTTTGATTCTTGATTTGAGAATCAGATTTAATTAATTCACTAGCAATTTTAAAATATCGGCAACCTTTATAATTGGCCGGGTGACCACTTAGTTGACAATTGGCACACTTTAATAGAGCTTTGTCACAATTCTCCGTTAATGAGCATTTCCCAGGTTTATGACTTTCACTGCATTTCACACAACGAAATGCAAGGAAACAATTAGCACTGGAGTGTCCCAGTCGTTGGCAGTTTTTGCACTGAAAAAGTTTATTTTTTCTTAGGGGTTCCCAACTAATCTTCTGATACAAAATGACTTTAATTTTCATCAATTCCGATAATACTGAGTCACTAGATGTTCGAACTAAGTAAACGTAATTATTAGAATTTTTACTGAAATGTGTTTGTGATTTTTAAAATTACAACATTTCTCAATTCAAAATCATTAAATTCTTGAAGAATTTCCTCATCATTGAAGTCCCCATATAAACCTTTTAAAATAATTGTTTTAATTTTATCACTCTTAGGAGTATAAGAATAAAATTGCATTTTTTCTTTTATTAATAGTTCTCTGATTGATTTGTAAATTTCACTTTTGAAAGGAAAAATTGTTACAGGAGATGATTCATCGAATTGTTTCAAATAAAATTGTCCTTTAAAATTCTTATCTGTTTGTAGTACAAGGTCAGCAACCTGCGCTAGCGAAAAGCCATACACGTGTATCGGTGGGGGCTTCTTTGTTGATGTCCTCTGCGTAGGCCACGTTAGATAGGTGTTGCTACAAGTATCGGTTGACTCCTCGTCTATCTCGCTCGCACCTTCGGCGTCAGAAAGATCACTATATCTGTCTATTGGTGTTGGTGCTGGACTTGTATTTTTAGGTCGAGGGGGGGTCACAGTTTTGCGACGTTTCGGCGTTTCCCAGAGGTTTGGATTCTCGGTAATATCTGTATTATCCTCTGAATTCGATGAATAATTCGAGGAAATTTGATGGTGCTCGACTGTTGACTCTGATAACTGATCCACCAGGATCTTTTTCGATCTTCGACTGTTTAGACGTCGAGTTCAAAGAAATAATTTTTCCTGGATTTATTGTTGATGTAATCTCAGGTTTTTTAAATGCTTTTATCGGCTCCAGTTGGAGCTCGTTTAGTATCTTGAGGCGGCCTCTCCCACGACTCATGCTGTATTTTCTCGTATTCCGAACCATCAACAAAAATGCACCTGCCAAACAATGGCTCATTCAACACTTGAAATTGTTTTTCTATTATTTTCACTTTATTGTAAAATTTAGTCACATTATTAGTTTAACTAAGGGAGATAAATAACTTCGTGAATACGATGAACAGACAGGAGCGTCGTTTGGCGTGACGCACGTCTGATCACTAGCACTGCCCAGGGCAGACTCCCCGATAGGTGCTCTGGCAATTGAGCTATTGTGGCCTCCTCCGCATCTCCGAATTTTAGAACTTATGCATATNGCTTCGGCCACCGACGTCGGTGTCACAATGGTGGAGTTATTCATTCATTTCATCGAGGCAATAAATAGCTTGTGAGTAATTATGAAAATCAGAATTGCTAATTCCTCTGGGGATTGATATCATGATTCAAGAGAACGACCGTATTTGAAAAATGTTGAACATAATTTTTCCAAATTCTGAAACCGTATACATCAAGAGGCTGAATTTTCCCGGTCGTCCCTTTTGAGATCAGCATCGTTAATAATGCTTTATTCCGAGGAGTTGCTTCTTCTACCACTCGAGAGCAATGTCCACTCCATGAATCGATCAATAGTCGACTTTTTGGTCTCACGTTTGGGAAGAATACTTCTTCCAACCAAATTTGGAAGTGCTCTGAAACATTTCGAATAGGATGAATATTGTAATCAGTACAAATAACTTATCACATCTTGTTATACATTTGAAATATCATCTTACCAGAAGTCAGTTTTCCCGATTTTAAAGCCGTTATATAAACATTTGAAGGTCTGATTAGATTGTCCTTGTACACAATGAAAAGAGGTGACAATAATTTGGCATCAGCAGATATCGTGGGTTGTATGGTATAATTGTGTGTCGTTGATGTTACAGATTGTACAATGCATGTGACTTTTTTAGACCCCTCTTGCGTCAAAGTTCGTCCCGAATGCGTTTCCAATTGAAAACCACTTTGATCAGAATTATAGATGTTTTGTAAGCCATACATTTCAAAATATGGTTTGATCTTTTGCAGGAATTCATCTGCGGTGTTTTGTAAATCTTCTTGATTTTCCATCGTTTTACGCGTCATGAATTTAGTAATCTTGCGAGATGTAATGCGATGAGCTCTTTTGAAGTAATGCAGCCACCACGGCAAGGCCTTGAAACGAATATCTTCATGTCCAATATCTTTCTGGACTTGCAGAGCCCACCTCCGTAGGTCTGCATCATGAACAATTAAAACCCCGCATCAATAGCATTCTTCATATTTTTCAATGTATACTCTGATATAAGTTTCAATTTCTCCATATAAGTTCCTTCTTTATTGACTTGATGCACCCAGCGACGTAATTGTTGGACCGATTTCACTCTTTTAAATCTATTGGAAACGGTTTTTATAGACAATTTTTTTTTCGTTTTCGCACTCCTCCAGAATTCAACCGCTTTTTTTTTATACTCATAGTCTACAGGTTCGTCACCATCCGAACAACTGTCAGATGATTCTTTATGATGCGGTTGGAATTCGGTATCCTCAATCGGTACCATTTCGATGTCTTTATACGGCTCTTGGAAATGGAGAGTGGATTCTTCAATCATTTCCATACCATTATATTCCTCCATAGTTCGTTTCAAAATGTTGTCGAAGTTAGTTGCCAATTCTCGTTCTTCATTAGTCACAAGAGTTTCCACAAGATTCATCACTTCAAATGTCGCCATGAGGAACTTAATTACGTTTATAGGATTGAATCTCATGGTGAAAACAATTGGAAATATACGATTAGTAAGAGACTGTTTTCCCGTGATATGTTTATGTAGACTGAACACGGTGCAAAATGAAAATTGCAGAAATATTCGGGGTTATCAATAATGCATGATTACTGACCTGATTAACTATTTTTGGGTATAGGTGACATTCGCATGAATATTGTTACTTCGTTTGGATTCATTATCGCTTTCAGCAGTGTGCTATTACCACATATAGTATAATGATAGATGTGATATTCGCAAGAAATTATTTTTTGCACCCCAGAAAATTTCAGTTCCGGGAAAAATTAAAAAACAGGTGTTCCGCACTTTTCCATGTTCTTTCAAACGCCATTGATTTTATAAAATTCTGACCTTTTTTTTTGAAAAAAAAAATTTTATAGCGGTAGTTTCCCCTCAAAATTTCAACCCCCGGAGGAACTATCAATTGTGATCTTCATAATTTCACCAGCTATTTATTAACTTGATGAATTGAATAAATAACTCCCCTACTGTGATGGGTGACATTTCCGAGAAATTTTTTTTTTCACCTCAGAAAACTTCAGTTTCGGGGAAAATCCAAAAACAGGTATTCCGCATTTTTCCATGTTCTTCCAAACGCAATTGGTTTTATGAAATTCTGAGCAATAGTTTTTTTTTTTGAAAAATAAAATTTTTACAGGGGTAGTTTACCCCCAAATTTCAACCCCCGGGGGAACTATCAATTGTGATCTTCATAATTTCTCAGCAGCGATTTATTACCGTGATTAATATTTGTGAAAATATTCTTCTTATAAGTGGAATTGAAAGATCACCCCCGAAGGTGGTCACATTCTGACCATGGTTTCACCCTTTAAAGCCGTGTATTAGCCGATAAAAAAAAATACGTGTCCTTTAGTTTTGAGTCCTCTACAACATATGTGAGTTTCATCGAAATCGGAGGGGAACACCTCCCTAGTGTTCCTTGTCAGAAAAATGGTTCTTTTGAACCAAATCAAAATCTTTATTTGAAATTTTTTACTTCTTTCAAGAATATTTTTGTTACAAATGAATAAACTTGTTTACTTGTTTCAAGAAAAACGATTTCATTACATTCAACAAACAATTTATATATTTCAAATAGAATTTTTATTAAATTTGAAAACACAATTTATTTATTTCGAATAAATTATTTTTAAAATGGAATAAATAATTCATGCGTTGCAAGTGAATAGTTTTCTTATTCTAAGAAAATCACAATTTCAAGTGTTTTGTGAACGAATTTCGTAAGTGCATTTCAATAATATTCGTGTGACGATTTGAGCTCTCTAGAATCATTCTGATCCAATTTTTGATTACACTTTTCACTCCAGTATATACGATCTTCTTTCATCATCGTGTCCCTGATAGTGAAACCATGGAACACAACTTCCCCCCCGCGGCCCCTAAATGTCTTACGTGATGTATATACAGCCCCTAATAATTATGGCATATTTTTCGTTCAATCTTATTTAAGTTTATTACCATTTCAAGGCTATAATCAATTATTAGTATCAGATAAATATTTATTTAGTACAAAACAAAATTCATTTGGATCATATAAAGATTTATTAATCGTAAAAAAACATTTATTTATGTGACATTTTTTAGTTTGACCCCTTCGCCAAACTCAAATGTTTTAACTCTTGGTTTTTCACTAGTCTCGTTCCTGTTCCTTTGACCTCAGTTAGCTCCTGCGGTTGAGCTTACGGGGAGTTCGCCCAAATCCGGGATATCACTTGGGAAAGATTCGGGGAAGGTCCACAAATGATCACTCCGGTTATAGATTAATTGATTGGATAATAAACAACTAATGGGAGTCTACAAGCCAAGTTGGCTGACCGGGTTCAGTGTAGCGCGTAATTACTAGGACTCTTAATCGTGTCTGAGGTCAGACCAACTGTCCACTTTCGCCTCCAACGGTGATCTGCTCAAGCAACGAACCTCAGAGAGGCTGCAGCCCCAAAATGCTTGGATAAGCATTCTCACAGTTTTCTGCACTACCTCTGTCTTACCATTATCAGTGACAATGATTCCATGTAGTCAAACAGTTTCTCGACGGACACTGGACTCGGATAACGCTGTAAGAATACTGAGCTGTGAGAATGCTAGTAAGGCAGACTCCAGACTGAATGAGTCCCTGAACGTAGATTTATTCTGTTTCCAATTCGTCCTTAAATCCTAGAACTAAAGTTATGAAACTTTCGATGCGAGGGAAAGGCCCTCACGTCACATTTAATATAAACAAAACTTCCATTAGAAATTTTTATACAATTTGAACAAAATTTTTCACATAATAATCCGATAAAATTTTTCATCGTCGATTTGCATTCTTTGCTATTTTTTATGTATTCTATGAAAATATGAGGATAGGAATTGAATTTATGGATATTCGTTCATTATTCGAAAAAATATATCAATTTTTAAATTTTCCCTAAACATTGAAAAACTAAAAATTCTGTTTTCGTGTTGATCTAGTTTCTCTTCCTCTCTTCACTTTCTTCTATTAGGATTAGATAATAGAAAGAATATATATTGATTTTTCTTCGTGATTAAAAAAAAACGTTTTGAAATTTTCAAGATTGAAAAATCGATTTTTAAAATTTATTTCTTTTTTTCCTTCCTTACATTTTCCGTATTTACTGTTTCTGTGAACGGAATACGATCACAGAAATTGAAAATATTAATCTCCCTTTATTTTTTAAGAAGCAGAAAACAATTGGAAAAGTTCGAAAAGAGATGGAAAAATAGATTTTTTCATTTTATTAATACTGATTGATGATGATCGATCTCTATTTACAATGTCCTTCTCGGTTCCATTGAAATGAGATCAAAGGAATGTAAAATATTCATATTTGTTTACATTTTCAGATCATTGGTAATAATTAATTTAAAGAACAAAAAAGAAATGAACAATTTTAGGTATGGTTATCGAAAATTGTTTGTCGATCTGCATTCTCACGTGATTTATGTGGAATTCCTCTTCATTCAATGTTGTAACTTGTGAATTAAGGAACAAATTTATATATAACCCATCCGAATGGAAAAAAGGTATTATCATAGTTATCCCCAAAGCCAACAAGGACGTCCATCAAATCGATAGCTACAGGCCCATCACGCTTCTCCCCTCCATAGGAAAAATGTTTGAAAAAATAATTAAAGAACGTTTAAACACTGTAACCAGAGATAAAATTCCAATTTACCAATTTGGATTCCGCGAGGGAAAATCTACCCTTCACCCCCTCACAATACTCACATCCAACGTCCAAACTGCCAAACTAAACAATCTTAAAACGAACACATTATTTCTAGATGTACAAAAAGCTTTTGACAGCGTTCGATCCGATGACACATCCGATTACTCTTTAAACTTAGAAAACTAAACTGTCCCACCTATCTCATCCGTATTATCCAACAATTCCTTTCCAACAGACAACTATCCATAAAAATAAAAAATAAATACTCCCACGAATTCGCCCCACAACAAGGAGTCCCCCAAAGTTCCCCTCTGTCTCCTCTCCTATACAATATCTTCTGTTACGACATCCTACCTAACTCCTTTCAAGTACACAACCCCAACAAATACCTCGTTCAATTCGCTGACGATACAGCATTAATAGCCCACGGTAGAAGTTATGATGCTGCAGCCAAAAATCTCCAAGATCTCGCTGATGAAATACACGTGTGGTTCAACAAATGGCGCCTCAAACTTAACCCTTCCAAATCCCAGTACCTACAGTTTTACCAAAATCCACGTAAATCCAACTCCTCCATCACTCTCCAAAACACCCGAATCCTCCCTTGCCCCCACACCAGATACCTCGGAGTAGAGGTCGACTACAACCTCAACTTCAAAACCCACGCCAATAATATTTTTAAAAAATGCATCCCGAGATGCACCCATTTTCACCGACTCACCTATAAAGACAGAGGGCTCAATATTCGTCATATAGTAAAAATATATAAAGCCATCTGTCGCCCAATACTAGATTACGCCCACCCTCTTCTTCTCTATGCAAGACCAGGCACTAAAAAAGTCATCGACGTAGCCGAAAGGACGACTCTACGGAAAATGACAAAACTGCGACACCCCGACAACCCACTATACAACTCCTCAAACACTCTACTATACGAACGCACCCAAATAGAACCCATCACAGACAGATTCAGGAAACTGACGACAACTTTCGCCTTCGATAAGCTGGACCATATTCTAGACCTCTGCCGCAAACGCATTCCTAATACTAAAACGCGATACAAGTACCCGCAACAAACCCTACTAGAAAGCCTGAAAGCCATTCGCATAGCAGAATACGGTAACGACGCTTGGGGAGGCACAATTCTCTCTCAATAACACTACTCCATAGCAATAGTTACAATAGCTCTCTCAATTAGCTCTCTATTTTCTTCACCATCACCACATTTTCCAAACTGTTTCACGCTCATCTCATCCAAGAGAATGTCAAACATTTTATTTTTCCATCTTAAGCATATAATGCTAACAACCAATTGAATATTGAATTACCTATTATCTTTTCGCTTATTTTCTGCGCTTTACACATTGCACATATGTAACTTGCAAATACCAGGCTGAAGGCCCTCGGGCGATGGCCAGTCGCAAGTCTCTTGCGACGAATTCCGTTAAAAATAAAAATAAATTTATATATACTGACACCGACGACGGTGGCTGTATGGACCAGTGAGAGTGTGACCAGTTTTACTAGCCATTGACTAGTTCTACTAGCCACTTTCTGGTCGCTAATATTAAACATGTAACGTCAAAGACCCAAACATAATATAAAAAAAGAAAAAGCCAAAACCCTTACCTCTAAATAAACAAACAAACACTTCGAAATGCGAAACGAGCATAGCTCGTATGTATTCTCTGTAAGAATCTTAATCATTTAACTACGTTTTCATCATGTTTTTTCAGTAGATAATAAGCCCAACAATGTTCAAAATAGAAGATGTAATCCCATAATTGGCTAAATAAACATGTTTAAAAAAAATGGTTAGAGTGTGGAATTGGCATGCGGGAGACCCGGGGTCGATTCCCGGCTGGGGGGGCCAAAATTTCTGACACTCTAAATCTCATGGTTTCATTGTGGAGCGGGAGTCTCGCAAGAGACGACTGTATAGGTTTTTCCCTCAAAATGAGGTTTTTCCTTGTCCTTCGGCGAATGCGGTAGAGAAGGTTGGGGGGTGGGAAGGGAACAAATCGTAAAGACCCGAAAGCGTATACGAGAAGAAAATTTTTTTTATATAATGACAATCAGAATGAATGAAATTAAATTTATCTAATTGCGAAGACCGAAATAGAAAGAAAATAAAATGAAACAACATAGTATAAATTAATCTAGCGACGGGCGTGAAGCACCCATTTGCTAATTTGGTACTATTTAAATAAACTTATTTATGTGATAAGGCCGATAAACCGCGATTCCAACCTCGCTTCGCCCTTTTACCGCCTCATGACATAATTTACTATTATTTGATTCAAGCAAAACGTTTTTCAGACTGGTACCCGAGTGGAAATTCAAATCAGGCTGGAGTCGGAAACTGATCCGTAAAAACTGAACAAGGTCAGTTTTTGACAAGACCTTGTAACGCTGTTGAGGAACCAAATCTAATCCGAACGTGCGGATCCGAACAGTTCGACTGATCAGAATACGATCAAGAAAGACTGAGTCCCAACGGATCCAGGTAGTTGCGTCAGTAACTGGCTGAATACTTATCGGAAACGCCTGATCAGAAAAGGCGGACCAGTGTCGGATTTCTGTTCTACTTCTGATCAGCCAACCTGATCAACATTTCTACTCGGGTAGTGTAAAATATTTTGCTCTTGAAAATTTTCAAGCCATGAGTTTCTGGATACACGTAAGGACGTACTTCTCAAAAAACTTTTTTTTGTCAGTGCAGTATATCGTGTCCGCGATAAATCTGTCGAAATCTTCCCTCAAAACGGTCGTATACTTTTCCCCTATTCATCAAATTCTACCCAAAATTCCTAACCAGTCCAAAATGGAACGCTCTAAGTCTTCAACATCTATTAAACCATCCTTGAAAATCAACAAAACCATCGGCCCTTTAACCCCCACACCCCTCCCTCAATCCCGCAGAGTTGGCTGAATTTCCTGAAACAAATCGACAGATATCGACAATGAACGACCTCCCCCTTCTCTCCTTTCCCTATTCTCCTCGACCCTCCTAAATTATCCTCCCCTTCTGCCAGTGAGTGGAAATGAGAGCATGATGCTGATGTAGGTGAAACGCTGAGCCAAATTCCAGTTATGCAGGGGAATAGGGAATAGCAGTTGGGTGGTAGTGGTGGGGGTGCAAGTGGAATGCGCCCGTGGAATATCGGGTCACCTCGGCTGACGCCTTTACCCTCGGGACATGTGTCGCTTACGATTTACCCCCACTTATTTGTTCTAGCACATTTTCTAAAATCATCCTTTCCTCTTTGTACATATCAATCATATTCTTCCCCCCACAGGGGACTAAACGAGCATTTTATTCTCAAGTGTTCCGTGGAAAGAGAAATTTTTGTTTTTTCTTTCTATTATGTCATCGGGTGATAAAAGTATTATCTGACAAATGTGACTTTATAATCCGAGCCGAAGGCGAGCATTATAATCACTGAGTCAGATGATACTTTTATGTCATTAGCCCCGATAAACTGCGATTCCAACCTCGCCTCGCTTGGTCAGATCGCGGTTTTCGGCCTCAATGACATAAACTATTGTATGTCACAGAGCGATAAAAGTATTATCTGGCTCATGCCCCTTCGGCTCGGATTACAAAGTCACATTCGTCAGATGATACTTTCATAACTTGATGACATAATGTACTATTATGTCATTAGGCTCGAAAACCGCGATCTGACCGAGCGAACCAAAGTTGAAATCGCAGTTTATCGAGCCTAATAATATAAAATAACATTTTGAAGCCATTAGCACTGAGAAACAAATTTCTAATATCTGAAACATATTTACTTGAGATAAATAATTTTTTTTCAATCGCTTAATTCTCCCAGGCATCTCAATTCATGTGATCCGAGAAAGGTCTCATGCTTTAAATGCATTTTTATAAAATGTCTGCTTATTTAACAATATTCTTGTACTCAATTATGATTCTGTCGCAAATGAACTCACTCAAATGGCGTAGAAGAATCGTCAGTCTTCAAGTATTTATTGTTTTCGTGATTTTTTTCATGCACTTGCAATATTTTGATATGTAATATATTCATGATATAATGCGAAACGATAGGGATAAATGAGAATTTATTCAAGTTCCATGAACGTAGACATTCTGCGTATTCTGAAGCGCAAACATTCTGAGATTTAAGACATTGAAAATAATTTACTCTACATATTAGGACATTTTTCTCTCAATGTGGCGGGCATAAAGTGAACAGAGAGAAAAAGTTTGTAGTTTCCAGTAAAAATCTCGGCGTTTTAGGAGTCTATGCACTGGAATCTCAAGCGAGCTTAAAAGCCTGGGAAGAAGTGACTTTTTCATACATTTTACGAAAATCTTGTAAAAATTGACGAACAAAAGTGTTAATTCTCTGTGATTTTTCGTTCCTATGTGGATGATTCTTTCTGCTTTAAAAGTAATCTACTCATTATAAATTTTATTATATTTAAAAATCCTTCGTTATTCAAAGTATATTACCTAATACTTTAACTCAATTAATGTTTAATTAATCCAAAATTTCGAATGTTTCTTCTTGCGGAGCATAAAGGTTCTTCATTTCACAACTGAATGGTTCTTGATTCAAGTCTGTTCCTGTTTTACACTCCATCCTAACTCTTGGAAGTTGCCCGAGTGGAAATTTAACTCAGTTTGACCGAGCCTAGATCAGATACACGTTCGACACTGGTCAGAATTTTTTGATTAGATTGTCGCATCAGGATCTTGTAAAATTCTGAACAGAGTATCTGGATCCAATGCGACGTAGTGAATTCCGATCCTATTCTGCACAGTCAAATCCCGACTGGATCCACATAGGATCCGGTACTAACCAGGCAGATTGGATCCTAGCATTTTGATCAGGTTACGGATACAAACGAGCATTAGAAGCTTCAAAGACCCGGGTTCGATTCCCGGCTGGGTGAAGCGGAAATTTTCTCTCTAAATTCTAATTCTCTTAGAATTTTTTTTTTTTTAATGTTAATGAGAAAGTAGAACTACTACTTCCTGGGGCATTAACGGTCATAACAGCAATTTTAATTAGATGAAACTAAGGAAAAAAAACAACACTCGTTTACGAGTTGTTGTAAATACTCCTTTTTGCTAGTCTCTTCATTTTTAAGTTGTTGATGACAATTACGAACAGCTCCGACAGGTGTCTGTTTATTGTCGGTGTTATGGTTTATTTTTATGATTTTCTGTGGATTAATATATTTTTGTGTCAACCTTTAAATAACTAATGGGTTGATGAATCGAATAACTGAATGCCCTGATGAAGAACACTTTGTATTCACTTGAAATGAGTAGGTTTTGGCTACTGAATTTTAAAGATATACACGGTGTGCCATAACTGCGCACTCTAATTTTGAGGGTGGAAAAGGGTGAAATTTGGGGTCGAAAGTTCGTGTTCCAATTTGCTGTGCGACGCACTCCTGCCGAGTTTTTCAACTTTGAAGTTGACCCGTCACAGCGTTGCTCCGCCCACTGGACCAATGGTTCTCAACTCAATCGTTTTTGAATGAGAAAAATGGTGATTATGAAATTTTCTCTTAGGGTGAAGATCAGGGGCAGAGACAGGGGTCCAGGAATCGGCAGGGGGGGTAGGAATCCAGCTTCAGGTGGAGACCTCGGTGAAGACATGTCCAGGTCCAGGTCCAGCTTAAGTTCAAGTGCTAGGAATTCTTCCAGGTGAGAGGAAAATTGCGGAACTGTTCCAGCTTCAGGTCTAGGACTGTGAACTGTCCCAGGGAGAGGTCCAGGTTCAGGAACTGTTTCGGATGGAGTGTGCAGGTTCCCGGGGTATCGGAATCCCGGTTTTATCGTTGATTTATTCAACAAATTAACGACAAAATTCGATGAGACTTCATGCCCGTATTTTATAGGGTTTAATATAGATAAATATAGTTTCCTTTGTTGGTTAACACATTGTCCTCAGTGTGAGGGGTAAGGGACAAAATAGTATTCATATAGCCCATGTGTAAGCAGAAACTTGAACGATTAATCAAAAACGAACGAAACGATAAAACTACTCGGAGTTTTTTTTACAATTTTCCTTCTACCATTCTTGATTATTATATGACATATTCAGTTCGCCAGCACCTCCTCGTTTTGTAGCCAAAATTACTGAGGGACCCCTTAATGTGGATGTGGAACGGACGGTAGTGGCTATGTGGGTAGAGTGCTGTGGAGTTAGCATGCGAGGGGCTCGGGTTCGCTTTCCTGCTCGGCACCGAATTTGTGACACTCATCTCATAGATTTATTATCGAGCGGGAGTCTTGCAAGAGACGACTCAACCTGGGCAGGTTTTTCCCTCAATTGAGATTTTCCCTTCTCGATTCGGCCTATTCGGTACAGGGGTTGGGGGTGGGAACGGAACAAATCATAAAAACCCGAAATGATATATGAAAAGAGAAAAATTATACTTCATAATGTCGATGGGTAGGACTCAACAGTACCTAGATTTGAAAAAAAAATGATTGAATTTCCTCCATTCATTAGTTAACAATTAAAAAAAACTTTGTCACATACACACACTTTTATTTGGATCATAATGGGTCGATATAATACAAAAAATTCAATACTTAAATTTGAACGATTACAAACATGAGGGTCCATGACTAAAATTCCATTTAAAAACTACTCCGGCAAAAAAACATCCAAAATAACGCGTGGCGGATAGGGCGGAGTTATTTTGACGACAGTTTTTTAGACGTGTTACCAAACATGACTAGATTTTCAGTTGTTACGAAAAAAAATAATTTCATGGACAGTTCAGTAGTGATTTTCAAGAGATCCTCATTGCATTCGATTTTTACAAAGAAAAAAATCATGAAATGTTAAATTTTATAAATTGAACATTTCATTGTACAATTCAATGGAATTCTTTTTTTGAGCAGCGGAAAGAGGTGAATGTCTGTACTTGCCTAAATTTTTCATCAAGATACGAATATTCAGTACCAAAATACGCGAATAGTATTATACGTAATTGAAAATTTAAGAATCTACTTACCGGAATTTTTCTTAGCTCTATTATTTTTCATGGAATCGTCGAGCTAAAATTTGCAATGTCCATAGATACTCTCATTAAATTATGAATGTTCAATTATGAAATTCTCCGAAATGCCAGTGGAACTGTCACCTGATAACAAATTTCAAGGAGTGTACTGGAAATTTCGACCAACAATTTTTAACAGTGTTTGGAGTGAATGGAAATAAGAATTTTTTCCTTTTTTCCGTCAAGGCCACAGTCGACGATTATACTTTAATACTCCTACCACTACGGCATGAGTAGAGTTAATATTCGACCTCCACAGTTAAATGAAGAAGTGCGGCGGTGGGAGGGGTGGAGGGCCCGTGAGTAGCAAAGTTGAAGTTTAACAACGAACGGGCCAGACACGACACATAAATGTCGAATCGTTCAAGTAAAGGAGGAAGGTACACGAAAAATGGTCGATACTTTCATCGCGTTTCACCTCCGGATTCAACTGAAAAGGGCCCCTCCCCCCACCCACCCACCTCGACCGACCTTAGCCTCGTTTATCTTGATTTTTTTTCCATTGGATTTTTGGCCATTTAGTCCGTCGGGACCGCACGCGCATTTGAGGATTGATCGTTTTTCGATAGTCGCGGTGTACAGAGCCAGAAATCCAATCCCCTATATACCCACAGTATGATCTGGTCTGGGAGTTGTATAAAGAGTAAGAGGAAATTGTTTGGGGATTTCTCAGGGAATTGAGCCCCGGGGCGGTATGATGAGATGGAAAATTAGGGAAGCTTAGATCCGACTACAAATTTGACTCGGCAAACCCTTCGGCCCTGATGCGGCATGTCGAGTCTGCCCGAGTCGAAATTTTAACGGGTCTCCCAACGTAGTTTCAAGGTCCACTGGTGGGTTTAGGACGTTGAAAGTACGTTGTCCAGTGTACAGGCTCAAATGCACCGATTCAACCTACTTTCGACGTAAATACCGTTTCTTTTTTCCATTTTTTTCCAGATTGTACGTTAAAATTAGGTTGAAACTAAACGTATCCCCAACGTTCCTCCACTGTACATTCTTTCCTTCCTTCCTCCCCCCTTCCCTCTTCACACTACCCGTTCCATTCTAACATCGATTAATTAATTAAATCATGCATAAATTAATCGGTAGAAGAATGGCAAAAATATAAATATTATCAACTCGGTGAAACAAAAATGGAAAAAAAAAGAAAAAACGGATCGGTACATTGGTTCTCGAGATATCCCTGCTTGTAGTTCTGCCGTGTTCCCTTTCGGTCACCCATCCTTTTTCTGGTTTTACTCGCTACTGCTCAAGCTCAGTGATCGCAGGATATCCCGGTATGCTTCTGAGCTGTACAGTTGCTTGTGGCGAGTTGTATTTTTTTCGGGTTTATGTAAGCAACTAATAAGAAGAAAAATAGGAAAAAACAGAAAGAAAGTAGGCAATAGAGTAATACAGGAAATGAAGAGAGAAGGAGCAGGGGGAGGAGATGAGAGGGAATTAGACTCCATATAGGTCTAAGGCGTCTAAGGGTCGGACCCTTCATATAAAGTCAGTGAGTGTGACATAAAGTCAGTGAGTGTAAAGATCCGATAAGTGTAAGAGTTAGTTGAGTCTGAAGGGTCACGCGAACCTGAGGGTCAGTTGAACCTAAGGGTCAAAAGAGTACGAAGAGTCAGTCGAATATAAGGGTCAGATAAGTAACAGGCTCAGTTGAGTTTAAGGGTCAGTTGTATTCAAGTGTCAGTTGAGTTTAAGGGTCAATTGAGTTTAAGGGTCAAATGAATCTAAGGGTCAGATGAGTATGAGAGCCAGATGGGTTTTATTTTATCAATAAGCGTAAAACCTTCAGCATAGGGCCAGATGGATATAAGGGTCAGTCGAGTCCGAAGAATCACACGAATCTGAGGGTCAAAAGGGTACGAAGGGTCAAGTGAATATAAGGGTCAGTTGAGTATGGGTCAGATAAGTAGAAGTCTTAGTTGAGTTTAAAGGTTAGATGCGTCTCAGTGAGAGTTGAGTTTAAGGGTCAGATGGGTCTAAGGATTAGTTGAGTCCGAAGGATCATGCGAATTTAAGGGTCTGTTGAGTAAAGGTCAGATACGCAAAAGCTTCAGTTCAGTTTAAAGATCAATTGCGTTCAAGTGTCAGTTGAGTTTAAGGGTCAGATGGGTCTAAGGGTTATTTGAGTCCGAAGGATCAGGCGAATCTAAGAGTCAGTTGAGTCTAAGGATCAAACTACAAAGGGTCAGGCGGATTTGAGGGTCAGTTGAGTGTGAAGGATCATGCGAATCTACGATTCAGTTGAGCCTAAGGGTCAAAAGAGTACGAAGGGTCAGGCGAATCTAAAGGTCAGATGAGTAAAAGGCTAAGTTGAGTTTAACGGTCAGTTCAATCTAAAAGTCAGATGACCTTTGGCTCACGTGACCCTCAGAATCGATCTGACCCTCAGACTCATTTGACCCTTATTCTCGTCTTAGACTCATCTGACTCTCAGGCCCAATAGGGCTTTCGCACTCATCTGACCCATACACTCAACTGACCCTTACACACGACTACAAGAAGGGTCTATATGTACCAAGAAGTAGGTTGCTTTAATCCGCAGATATTCTAGAAAAGCTCATTGGGAACTGAATTTGGAGATAATTTTTTAATGAATATTTTTGAATCTACCATTCGATGAAAAAAAATCGTACAATTTTTTTTGTACATGTGGTTTTGCTCTACAAAAAGATTTATGGAAAAATTTCTCTACTTCCTTTGATTCCAAGATATTTTCGAAAATAGTATATTGTGCATCAAGGGCGAAAAGTCAAGACTTTCCGTCCGAGGTGCACATGCAATTTTTTAACACGCCTGCAAAGGAAAGTTCGTATTTTGCTCTTTGATGAGCGGGAGCCCGAGTAGAAATTTTAGTATTTGGCTGGCCAGGCCCTGGTCCACTGTGCCGTAGAAAAGATCCGACCCTTTTACGGTTACCACATCAGAGCCTAATAGGAAATGTAACGCAAAGTATGATCAGGACCTGATTTCTAAACCTGATAAGGGTCGTGATAGGCGGCCTGGTTTCGCCATTACCTGGCATAGACTCTGCTACAAATTAATAAAATGCTACCTGAATTATTAAATTGGGCCAAAAATGAATAATAAATAAATAAATAAATAGTGGTCCCAGAATCGGTGGGTCGAGAAAAAAAAAGAAAGGAAAATCACCCAGAGCGGGACTTGAACTCGGGACCCTCCGCGTAGTAGTTCTGTATCCTATCCACTCGACCACCGTATCTTTCTTAACAATAATTGTGTTTTGAGTATATCAATAATACTCCCAATAAAATTATAGAATTGAACTTAGTCTAGAATAATATCAATTAGTATAATATTCCTGATCATTACCCCCCCACCCCTCCGACCCACTCCCATTTACCATTTCCACCCCGACTCTTTGTTTGGTGAAAATTTTTATCCGGACCATTATCATTGCCGGATCAGGTTCTCCGTATTGAACTTATAGAATTTTCGAAGTTAAGGATTCCCGGCATACCTTACCTGGTCCTGATCATGGCCGGATCGAGTTGGCCGTATCCTGTATACTCAACAAGCACGCGTGTTCAATCAAAACAGGCTGAAAAAGACCCCAGAATTTCCCTTATCAGACATGCCTGATGTCACTTTAATTTTTCTCTATTACGGTACGCTCAAAAGGCCCTGACTGGGGCATGATGAGGCATGCCTGCTTAAAGTTTGGAATTTATTGGTGAGGTGAACATGCAATGGTCCCCTTCAGGCCCTGATCTGCCATACCGTAATCAGGCATACCGTATCGATACCGGAGCAGGGCCTTCTCTGCCAAAAGGCCTGCCTGACGAAATTTCTACTCGGGAGGAAAGTACTCACTTTCCTCGCGAAGTCTTTACTTTCCGCCCTTGATGCACAATATACTATTTTAGTAAGACAAAAAATGTGGTTTTTGATACTGCTGCTACGTTCACCTCGTGTCAAAAAGTATTTTCATTTACTTGTAAACGAAAAGGGCACAGTTCGGCCGCTCGCTGAACGTAACATCACTGTTAAAAAATATTGTTCAACACATGTGAGTGTGCAGTTGATTACACGAGCTGCAAATTCCGTCTCACTCGTTTCGAAATATACTATTTATATTTTATTTGATACTTTGGTATTATTGAAGTACAATTCTCGATTTGACACTCGCACCCTTCTTCTTCTTCTTCTTCCTCATGGCTCCAGCTGCATTGGCTATTCGGCCGTTATCCCTCTACGGGACGGTTCAGGAGTTATTGGTAAGGTAGATAATCCAATGGCAAGGTGATTTGTTCTGCATTACCATGGGCCGTCTGACTCTTTTAACTGTACCCCATTCGGGCTAGGACTGCAAGGAAAACCATGGAAAACCCCAGTCGTACAGCCGACCGATTGTGCAGAGCACTAATATGCCCTTCTGTCACACTGACTAGAGGGGCACATTAGGCCACTGCAGCGTGCCTACCTTCCGAAATTTCTGGACGAGGGTGTTTCTAAGCGGTCACCTATCCAAGTTCTAACCGCACTAAACGCAGCTGCACCTAACTCACCGAACCATTACGGTCGGTTTTACACTCGCACCCTGCCTGCCTCTCCCTCCTCTCTTTTTACCTCTCATGTTCCCCCCTCTGCTTTACCATGGGCCAACTTCCCCAACTGCTGCCATTTGGCCTGAACTGAGGGAAACCCACTGAAATATTATTATATTTCAGTGGGGAAACCACGGAAGACCTCAGTCATGCAGCCGGCCGATATTGTAGGAGTTCTAGTGTGTTCATCGGTCACACTGATCACATTGACTCGATGAGCACAGTAGCTCCCTACATTTTTTTCTAGCGCCAGTAGTCCCACGCAGAAAGGTGTACAGCTAAGCGGTCACCCATCCAAGTGCTAACCAGACTAAACGCTGCATTAGCTTGGACAACCGCAGGAGCTGTACACTACCCGTGTGACCACTACCGTCTTTCGAAATATACTATTTTCTCGCTAGTTCACCTCCGAACTCTTCAGAGCACCAAAATTGAAAACGGGGTTTGGTTAAGAAATTTTCTGATCTTTACTACTAAATGACCGTTTGATAGTTTCCAGTAGTTTAGTTGAGAGAATGTCAGACGTGTAACTGGGAGAGCTGGGTTCGAATCCCAACTGAGCGGTGCGGGATTTTTTTCTTTCTCAATTCTCATTCTCTTTGAATATTCAATCCCTAAAGGTGGTTAGACGGTGTTGTGAAGCGAAGTTGGAGAGAGAATTCCTATAGTTTCCAGTAGCTTAGTTGGGAGAGTGCTTTATATTCTTTGATTGATAAGCCCTTTTTTTATCACCTATTTTTTGGAGGGGCATTGAACATGAGCGACAATTTAACCAATGAGAGTGCTTGGTACAACCTGGGCTGATACGAAATAATCATCCTCCATTCGAGTATAAAATATATTTGAATCAAGTATATTTTATTTTTGATTCGAGTATATGGTGAAATTCACCTACTAGTTGTTGAAAAAAATTAATTACCAACCTGTTGTTGAATTTTAACAACTGCTTGGTGAATTTCAACAACTAGTTTATATATAATAATAATAATAATAATAATTTTCTCCGGGTACTTGAATGAAGTATATTTTATGCTCAATTCAAGAATATTCTTTTCCGTGTCCGTTTTACTATTTGCATATTAAATCACCTGAAGTTTATTTCGTAACATTTAAAAACGCGCACCAACAATTCGTATTTCCTTCCCAATACCACAAATTTAACAGATTTTTCCATCACCCTCCAGAAATAGCCATCGTTAACAAACTCAATACTTTAATTTGCACATTTATGCACGCAATTATTATGCATGAAAAGCATTCCAAATTTTATCATATACACAGATGAGATACGATGTACGTGGGGCCTTGGGGGGAACTATTGGTATTATGAAAATTCAGCCACAAATTTCGGGGTGAATAAATACACACACACACACACACACACA